>NC_141609.1:46871962-47171962 GCF_047967505.1 Dipteris shenzhenensis | reverse complement strand
AATTCATCTAGGTATATGCTTCTGCCATATTAGCGGACATGCCAATTTCACCTTGTGAAGTTTTTGTCCAAGTTGCGGCCTGCTGGTATCGCGATAATTCTTTCTATCTTAAATGGTGCGTTGCCCTATCAACTAGATTTAGATTTAGATGCTTATTTGGGAGAGACTAAAATGAAATCGTTTAGACTTCACAAGCAGTTGTAGCTTGAATGAAGAGATTTGGACTACTTTTTGATTAGCCTTCTCCTTTAGTGCTAGCCTTCGTCATGGCTAAGTTTGCCCTTAATCTCCGGAGTACCGACAAAAACTCAGTACGAAGACTTTGTATAAATGGATGCTTAAGTATGTGTGGGTGTATGGATTTGTATGTGTGAGAGCATACTTTTATACTATGGTCTACACCCATTGTTGGGCGCTGATGACGTCAGTGGAGATGTCATTGTAGCTAGTCCCTGCTATGCGTGATGGAGTTTATGGTTTTCAATCTTATGAGTAACTCTCGTGAGATTGAAACTGCACGATGTTGTGTTTTTAGAGGATGAGTTTGGGAATGTTCCTGGATTCATCTAGGTATATGCTTCTACCGTATTAGCGGACATGCAAATTTCACCTTGTGAAGTTTTCGTCCAAGTTCAGCCTGCTAGTGTTGCGATAATTCTTTCTATCTTAAATGGTGTGTTGCCCTATCAGCTAGATTTAGATTTAGATGCTTGTTTGGGAGAGACTAAAATGAAATCGTTTAGACTTCACAAGCAGTTGTAGCTTCAAGGAAGAGATTTGGACTACTTTTTTATTAGCCTTCTCCTTTAGTGCTAGCCTTCGTCATGGCTGAGTTTGCCCTTCACCTCTGGAGTGCCGACAGAAACTCAATACAAAGACTTTGTATAAATGGATGCTCAAGTATGTGTGGCTGTGTGGATTTGTATGTGTGAGAGCATACTTTTATACTATGGTCTACACCCATTGTTGGGCGCTGATGACGTCAGTGGGGATGTCATAGTAGCTAGTCCCTGCTATGCGTGATGGAGTTTATGGCTTTCAATCTTATGAGTGACTCTCGTGAGATTGAAACTGCACTATGTTGTGTTTTTAGAATATGAGTTTGGAAATGTTCCTGGATTCATCTAGGTATATGCTTCTGCCGTATTAGCAAACATGCAAATTTCACCTTGTGAAGTTTTCGTCCAAGTTGCGGCCTGCTGGTACTGCGATAATTCTTTCTATCTTAAATGGTGCGTTGCCCTATCAGCTAGATTTACATTTAGATGCTTGTTTGGGAGAGACTAAAATGAAATCGTTTAGACTTCACAAGCAGTTGTAGCTTGAATGAAGAGATTTGGACTACTTTTTGATTAGCCTTCTCCTTTAGTGCTAGCCTTCGTCATGGCTAAGTTTACCCTTCACCTCCGGAGTGCCGACAGAAACTCAGTAAGAAGACTTTGTATAAATGGATGCTCAAGTATGTATGGGTGTGTGGATTTGTATGTGTGAGAGCATACTTTTATACTATGGTCTACACCCACTGTTGGGCGCTGATGACGTCAGTGGGGATGTCATTGTAGCTAGTCCCTGCTATGCGTGATGGAGTTTATGGGTTTCAATCTTATAAGTGACTCTCGTGAGATTGAAACTGCACTGTGTTGTGTTTTTAGAGGATGAGTTTGGGAATGTTCATGGATTCATCTTAGGTATATGCTTCTACCGTATTAGCGGACATGCAAATTTCACCTTGTGAAGTTTTCGTCCAAGTTGCGGCCTGCTGGTATTGCGATAATTCTTTCTATCTTAAATGGTGCGTTGCCCTATCAGCTAGATTTACATTTAGATGCTTGTTTGGAAGAGATTAAAATGAAATTGTTTAGACTTCACAAGCAATTGTAGCTTCAATGAAGAGATTTGGACTACTTTTTGATTAGCCTTCTCCTTTAGTGCTAGCCTTCGTCATGGCTGAGTTTGCCCTTCACCTCCGGAGTGCCGACAGAAACTCAGTACGAAGACTTTGTATAAATGGATGCTTAAGTATGTGTGGGTGTATGGATTTGTATGTGTGAGAGCATACTTTTATACTATGGTCTACAACTCTGTTGGGCGCTGATGACGTCAGTGGGGATGTCATAGTAGCTAGTCCCTGCTATGCGTGATGGAGTTTATGGTTTTCAATCTTATGAGTGACTCTCGTGAGATTGAAACTGCACTATGTTGTGTTTTTAGAGGATGAGTTTGGGAATGTTCCTGGATTCATCTAGGTATATATATATATATATATACACACACATATATATGTATATATATGTGTATTATGCATATATATATACACACACACACATATATATACATATATATATATGAATCTAAGAATGTGCCCGAACTCATCCTCTTAAAAATCACAACAAATAGTGTAGTTTCAATCTCATGACAGTCAGTCATAAGGATGAAACCATAAACTTCATCATGCATAGCAAGGACTAGCAACTATAACATCCCCACTGATGCCATCAATACCCAACAGTGGGTGTAGACTAATATGTAAACATATGCTCTCACACATACATATCCACCCAAGACATTGCAATGGGAGAATGCACTCGTTCCCTTCTGTTAGAAATTACCCAACAGAGGGTACACGCAGCGGAAGACTTATAGTAATGCCCAAGAGCTCACACAGTGTGCGGTGTGGGTGTGGAATCACAAACTTCTTTACTTATGTGCATACAATAGGTGTGCAAACTCATCAATGATGTGGTCCTCTGATCTTACCACAAGGTCCTTCTCCTATCTGCTGGCTATCTCTAGACTCGAGTCCGCCTGCTCCACCTCAAGCTTCTGTAGACTATTCGTCCAGATCCCTTCCACCTTGCTGTCTTTGCACCAGCCTAGGTGGGCAGCACTCTGAGCTAGATCTGCAGCTCTACAGCCCACTTGAATCCTCCTAGAGAGAGGCCCACAGGTGCCTGTTCTGCTGCTCCTTCTGCTCCCTGAACTGCTGCTGCAAGTGATGATGAAATGAGGCTAAATGGCCTCTTTATATAGGCCCCAAGGCCTGCACCAAAAAACCGACTGGTCAGCCCTAATCTGGCCGACTCAGTCTGTCTGAAAACCGACCCCACAGCTCCCCATTTATGGGACTGTGGGCTGCCCTTTTGGGGCTCTCATTACAAGGGCCCTTGGCCCACAACACTAGGGCTTTGGCCCTCCTTTCAAGGGCAGATGCCCTACTATATATACAGGGTCCAGCCCCCCCAAAACCTACTGCAAACAGTGCGCCTCCATGTCCTAGATCCATCGCAATCTGTCCCAGACTGTCTTGCCTCTGCTCCGGGCTTGTTCCAGCTCTTGGGCTCCTGCATGAGCTCCGTACGTGACCCTGAAACCAGCCGTACAGCAGGCATCTGTAATCCGTACAGATCTGCCATGCTTCCGTACTCTCTTGGCCCTCTGTCCTGCCCATAACAGTTCTAGATGTGCTGCCCACATGACAGCCACGATGCTGTCTATGTGGCAGCCCCTTTCTCTCTTTTTCTGTTGGGTACTTCCCTAGGTCTCCCTCCCCCATGCTCTCCTCATATGGGGGCTTACAGATGGGGAGGTGACCTTTCCAACACCCCCTCTCACCGACACATCTCAGCCCAATGCCAACACGTCGATGAAGATGCTCCAGTAACTCCCTGGTCGTAGTCCTCTGGAACCTTTCGGTGTCGAAATCTTTTCCTGGCTTTGCATCCAGTGGCTCCTGCTCCACCAGGTCCGGGTCCGGTTCCGCACACCATCCTGGTACACAGGTCCATCTCTGGTAGCACCTCCTGGTACCACCTCCTTCAGTCATGTTCCCGCCTCTGAACTCGAGCAATCCAGCCGTCACGATCTTCCAGTCGTCCCCCTCATATTGAGTGAACAACCTGGAGTCTTCCAGGCACCATGCTCTGAGGGTCTGTTTCAACCCGTCCTTCCTTTGGCAAGGTCTGCAACCGATGAATATTTCCAGATAACCTGGACCATGAACTCTCGCTGAGTTCTCAAGCAGGTACTCTTCTGGCTTGAGTACTCTTTGTCCATCACCTTCTAGCCATCTGCGTCCAAGATTTGAAGAAGCACCAATACTTCCCCTTCTGCCTTCGAAGAAGGCCAATTCCTTCCAATCTCTTATCACCTAAGACAAATGAAGAGCAGAGTCTCTCCACAGCATGCTATAAAGGCTCAAATGCAGAATATCAAATACATACCAGACTGTTGTACTGCCTGAATGTTCGCTCTGAAAGCAAACCCTGTATCTCGATGAGGCACCCGCCAAGATCCTGTGTAATCCTGTACTGTCCCCTTCTGAAGTCCAGCATCCATCTGACCATGAGACCCCAGGGCTTTCCATGGAATCCACCCTCGTGTCAGTGTCAACAGCCACACATCTGCAAGGTACCAAGCGCTCCATACTGTCCTTCACCTTCACAAAGGTATCTGACTCCTCGTCGACCCACATCTCTATGTCAGACATCCTTACTGTGAATTCGGGATCAACATATCTAACCTCGGTAACACACGGTGATGTCACCAGGAACAACTCTTCGATTACCACATTTGCTTTGGCCTTTCCCCCTGAATCTGAGTCAGACTCCTGTTTGTTTTTCAGATCCGCCTTTTTCTTTCTGCAGTCCTTTGCAAAATGTCCGGGCGTATCACAATAGAAACACTTCTTCTTGTGCTTCCTCTTCGAAGTCCCCTCGTCGTCAGAGTCATCTTTATTGGACTTGCCACCGTTAGGCTTGCCCTTTCCTTTGCCAGTGGAATCCTTCACCAGCATCGCCTTGTCATCTTTATCCTCGTTGTAGAGCTTCTCCCGAGCTTCCTCCTGTAGCAGTAATGGACACAACTCCTCATATGTCAGAGGTTTGGTCCTCTGTCCTGCTGTCACAGCCGTAACAAAGCTCTTGAAACTCCGAGGCAATCTCCTCAGTACCATCAAGGCCAGATGGCATGAGCCTGTCTTCTGACCAATTGCTGCCAGCTGATCCCGCACCACCTTGACCTTCGTCAAATGGCTATGTATCGTATCGCCTTCTTCCGTATCAAGATTGTAGAGTTGATGCTGAACAAGCACAATCCGGGAGGTATTGTCTGTCTCGTACAGATCCTTCAGGGTGGCCCACGCCTCTACTGACGTCTCGGCCAGCTGGATATGCGGAAGAACGGAGTCCGCCGTAGTCCCTATAATTATTGCCAGGGCATGGGCATCTCTTTCTTCCCAAGCATCAAGCTCCTCTCTGTCTACTGCCATGAGTACCTCCCCTTTACTGTCCACCATGTCCTCCGGCTTCGACTCCTCTCCCGTGGTCAGCTTCCACAACTTCCGAGCCACTAAATGACTCTGGATCTTCACTTTCCAGATCGGGTAATTAGTCCCATCCAGGTTCCCAGACTCTCCAAAATTAGGGATAGTGAAAGAGAGAAAACTGGAGGAGGAGGAAGGGAAAGCAGGGGCTGAAGAGGCTGTAGATGTCGACATCTCTGCTGTTTATACCACACAGCAAAGTCAACCAAACTCAATTTTAGTAAACCTGAACTCTGAACGCACCTGACTGAACCTGAGTCACCCTCCTTCTCGCAAGGGCACAATCCTCCAGTCGTGGAAGTCGATTCCCTAGAGCTTCTGAATCAGGGTCGTCCTTCAGCAAGGTCCCTGCCTTCAAGCTCCCACACCTGTGAACCTCCTACTTGGGCTCTGATACCATGTTAGAAATTACCCAACAGAGGGTACACGCAGTGGAAGACTTATAATAATGCCCAGGAGCTCACACAGTGTGCGGTGTGGGTGTGGAATCACAGACTTCTTTACTTATGTGCATACAATAGGTGTGCAAACTCATCAATAGACAATGAACCAACCAGATAGAGAAACCACCAAAATATATATTTCCGTCCACAACTATGGACACAATACAAAAGAGACAGATCCAGAGTCCCACCAATGATGTGGTCCTCTGATCTTACCACAAGGTCCTTCTCCTATCTGCTGGCTATCTCTAGACTCGAGTCCGCGTGCTCCACCTCAAGCTTCTGTAGACTATTCGTCCAGATCCCTTCCACCTTGCTGTCTTTGCACCAGCCTAGATGGGCAGCACTCTGAGCTAGGTCTGCAGCTCTACAGCCCACTTGAATCCTCCTAGAGAGAGGCCCACAGGTGCCTGTTCTGCTGCTCCTTCTGCTCCCTGAACTGCTGCTGCGAGTGATGATGAAATGAGGCTAAATGGCCTCTTTATATAGGCCCCAAGGCCTGCACCAAAAACCGACTGGTCAGCCCTAATCTGGCCAACTCAGTCTGTCTGAAAACCGACCCCACAGCTCCCCATTTATGGGACTGTGGGCTGCCCTTTTGGGGCTCTCATTACAAGGGCCCTTGGCCCACAACACTAGGGCTTTGGCCCTCCTTTCAAGGGCAGATGCCCTACTATATATACAGGGTCCAGCCCCCCCAAAACCTACTGCAAACAGTGCGCCTCCATGTCCTAGATCCATCGCAATCTGTCCCAGACTGTCTTGCCTCTGCTCCGGGCTTGTTCCAGCTCTTGGGCTCCTGCCTGAGCTCCATACGTGACCCTGAAACCAGCCGTACAGCAGGCGTCTGTAATCCGTACATATCTGCCATGCTTCCGCACTCTCCTGGCCCTCTGTCCTGCCCATAACAGTTCTAGATGTGCTGCCCACATGACAGCCATGATGCTGTCTATGTGGCAGCCCCTTTCTCTCTTGTTCTGTTGGGTACTGCCCTAGGTCTCCATCCCCCATGCTCTCCTCATATGAGGGCTTACAGATGGGGAGGTGACCTTTCCAACACATTCTCCCATTGCAAAGCCGAAAATTTTGAACATTTTGGCTTTGCAAGGAAAGAATGCTACCGGTGCTGTTCTCACATTACAAACGCAAATTTTTGAATTAGGACATTGCAATGGGACTAGTGCCATTCTCCCCTTGTAAATCCAAAATTTTGAAAACTTCGGCTTTGCAAGGGGGGAATGGCACCCCTTGCAAAGACAAATATTTGAATTATGACATTGCAATGGAAAAGCCAACATTTTGAACTATGGCATTGCAATGGGAGAATGACTTCCATTGCAAAGCCTACAGTTTGAATTAAGGCATAGCAAGGGGAGAATGAACCAGCAATGGCACCATTGTGGATTTGTATGTGAGAGAGGAAGGTTTGCCTCTGGATGGGACTGGAGTTTAGAAAGAAGAGAGATAGATTTCAAATGAATAAACCAGGGTTTCCTACCAGGAAACGGAATTCTAAG
Source organism: Dipteris shenzhenensis (assembly GCF_047967505.1). NCBI lineage: Eukaryota > Viridiplantae > Streptophyta > Polypodiopsida > Gleicheniales > Dipteridaceae > Dipteris > Dipteris shenzhenensis. The sequence continues at coordinate 47,164,682 of NC_141609.1, read as the reverse complement.
CCAAATCTCAATCATGGAGGACACTAAGCACTTTAAACTGAATCAGCCACAAAACACAGCACCAGGTTGGAAACAGCTCGATCAACAACTATCACAAAGCATAAGAAAGAGGGCTTGTGGATTAGGCATGACAGAGCACACAAGTTTTCATACTGTCCCTTACAAAAGAAAGAGAACAAAAGCCTGCAGGAGAAAAGGAGACAATGAAGATAAAAGCTGTGTTTGACGAGGAGGAGGTAGCAAATGGACCGGAAACTAAAATCTTGAAAGCATGGAGACATCTGGGAGAGGTAGATAAACTAGCCTTAATAATGGCTCGTCCCATAATATTTTCTCACCCGAGTTGGCTTCATCTTTGAAGATTGCTCCAGACCCCGACCAAGGGAGGAAAGCAACGTGAGCATTTCATGATTCACCAGTGAATCTTCTTGTATCTGTTGGCAACCAGCTCAGAGTACACATCCAAGGGTACCAGGACCACATGGACTTTTTGGTCGGAAGAATACTTGATGTGGACATGGTGTTGGGATACCCTCGGCACTGTAGGATGCAGCCCACTTACCATTGCCGCCCAACAGGCTAGAAGATCTCACCATAGATTTACTTCCAACTAGCACACCACCTAATAGACCACCTTATTAATTGAGCAAACCACAGCAAGAAGAGATTCGAATACAAGTTCAAAAATTACATAAGCATGGATCGATCAAACCCAGTAGTTCATTCTTCTATTCGCTAGTTCTTTTGGCACTCAAGAAGAAAGAATCATAGAGGATGTGTGGACTATAGGGCATTAAATAAGATAACCATCAAGAATCGCTTTCCAATCCCACAAATTGACAAGATTCTAGATAGTTTGAAGGGCACCAAAATTTTCAGCCAACTTGAACTACAGACGACTGAGAACATGCCATAGAACGGGGATAGCAGCCCTATTTCTAGTTTTTAGGCTGGTTGCAGAAAACAGCACTAAATCTATGGGATTATCCCCATGCTATTCTTGTCAATTTTTTATATGGGATAATCCTTGAAGTGCCACATGGCAACTCTAGGATGTCCTAAATTTTAAACATTATTAACCCTACCAAAATACAGTATACTGAGGAGTTAATCCTGAATTACTCATAAACCCCTTTCCAAAGAATGTTACAACTATGGTAGATTAAGCTAGTCTTTTGTTACACATTTGAATGATCTAAAAGACAAGTGGAAATTTTGACAGTAATAAAATAAGCAAGGATTCCCCTATGAAGTTTACTAAAAACCTCTGTTCATGAAAAACCATTCAACCGAAATAAGTGGCTTCCTTCATATGAAATGCACTACACAAAAATATACCCACATTCCTTTCTGTGCATATTGTGACTGGAAATGGACAACTCATTCTGTAGTGAAAACATATTTGCAGCTCTCATGACTTCCTAGACAAGTTCCTCATTGAGTCAGCTGCTTTTAAATGTGATTGTAGCACAGATCTCATCCAAAACTTAAAATCTCACCTTTATAACTGTCATGATAGCATTAACAGTTGCAGATTCGCGTACGCCTTGGATGAGGACAAGGGTTATAATCAAAAGCAATACTGGAGCTAATAAATTGATGGACAAAAAACCACCCAGAACCGATTTGCCTCCAGGCCCAAGCCACTGGGGTATTCTCCCACTTAGTACAGGAATCAGTTCTAAAATGTTGACTAAATAACTTGACAGACTGCGTGAAATGCTGGCTGCACCAATATGATAGTCCAACATAAGCTGACAAAAAACGCAGAATGCAACTAGCTCATTGAAAGCAGTGTATGCATACAGGTATGCTCCTCCAACAAGTGCCGGAAAGCGAGATGATAGCTCTGCATAACACAATGCATTCACCACACATGCTAATCCAGCCAGCCCAAAGCTTACAGTCACACCTGCACATCCAAGCTTCAAATCAGCTGATCATTATACCAAGAGTACTCCAAATCTCTTATACAAAAGAAAACCTACAGCTGCATAACTTCATAACACTGGTATATACCCAAATTGAAAAGTATGGAGCAACAAAAGTGGCAAAGAGAAAGATAGAGAGAAGAAAGAAAGCTTTATTAACCTCTGTGGACAGCCAAAAAAGCCTAGGAGATTACAACAAAGTGAAATCATCATAAGAGGATACCCCCATGGAGGGAACTAGAGGTGTCTATAACACCTCCAAGAAACAGGACTCTCGATGAAACTGGAATGTAGGAATGAAACTCCATGTGCTGGGAGCTGTTCCTGTCATGTCTTTTCACATGTATGTCATGTGTCAAGCGTAAGTGACCTGGGCCCTAACTAGGGTCCCATCTGGAGTCAGTTATCTCTAGATACTGTCTGAGATCTGTCCTCTGCTCCTCACTATGGGATGTACTCTTGGGCCGCATGAAGGAGCTTGACATTGGGATACCACAATGATAGGGGTGGGTGCTCATTGGGCCTGTGTCCCGTCTCCTAGAAGCACCAATTGTTGACAATATGCTGCTGATCTGGCATGCTTGAAAGTCAAGGTCTCGGTCCCAACATCTCTTATGAGGAATTAGTCTGTGATCCCATGTTGCAAGCCTCGTCAACTACCCATGGGACCGTGATCTGTGCAATCTGGCTCGAAGAACTATGCGATCACGCTCTGAAATTGACCTGCCCACATCCCTTGTCTCTGTCTCTGTAATTTGAGTAGGCACTCTTGAAGGTGGCTAAGCATCTTAAATCTAGATAGGAGAGGAAGTGGGGGGGTAGTAGCGGCCTCGGATCTCATAGTACACTGGACACCTGAAGATGAAATGCTCCTCTACCTCAATCTCTTGTAGGTCACACAAGGTACAAATCTGCCTTTCTCTGGGTAATACCTTAGCTCCAATGCAGAGTAGATGGGTTGAAACCCAAACTGCCCAATAGAGATCCTCAAATGAGTGGAGGATATCCCAGAGGATCAATGAAGCCCTCATCAGAAATGTATAGGTAGTGATCTCTATAGAAGTTGAGCTTCACTAGGAGCTCCTCACTCGGTGCCAGTGCTAAGGCTCACACTTATATAGGCATAGGGTTATCTTAGATGTCTCAACCCTAAGACTACCCTAGCTGTACCAAAGGTATGTCATGTCCTAATTGTCGCAAGGTTAGGCTACATAACCCTAGGTTAACCTTACCTCCTTAACACTAGTCATGTTATGTCCATACGTGGACATAACATTCCCCCCCTTATATAGAGAAGGACTGGGACTTAAACTCTGGACATTGTTGCTGAAGAGAATCAATGCTAGCAGCCACTACTTTTATACGGGCTTCATACAACATCAAATTCATCTTCGGCATTTTCTTCCTTGCATGCTTAGAGACTTGCTTTCAGTCCGTTGCCTATGATATATGTATCTAAGGCAGTCTTGCAGAGACAATGGAAAGGGGAGCAATACACCACATGCAGTCTTGCAGAAACAATGGAAAGGGGAGCAGTACCCCACCATGTGTATTGTGCACCCCTAAAAGGTGAGACATTTCAGAACAAGAGAATATTTACTGGCAAAGTTCTCACGTAGGACCTGTTAAGCCTACCAGACCATCACCCAAACTTCTATCCAAGGTCCGAATATCAAAAAAAGGCGCTCGCAAACATGACCTTTTGTGCCATTTTCTGTAAGTCGATAACGCGGAAAAGTCAATTACAATAACTCTTGAAGCACGTACTTAGAATGAGTGACTGGACCGCTCGTAGAATTTGCCATGTATTTTGATCAATTAAGAACGATCCCACCTGCACAAATGCTTTCCGCATATGTAGAATACAAAACCATTTTACATCGTCGTTTTTGTTACATAGCTCTGCAGGTTTTAATTGCCGAAGAAGCAACTACAGACACTATGGCAGGAATCAACAACCGGGACCATGCACCTGAACGACACTATGCAGCAATCCCAACAGCAAGGAGGAGGCCAAACTTACCAGGCCCAGCGTCATTAGCGACGGTTCCGGTCACAACAAAGATGCCTGCACCGATAGAAGCCCCGATGCCAAGGAGGATGATATTGAAGAGACCCAAGTGTCTGGTGAGATGGGCCGGGGCAGAGGAGGAGGAACCACGATGGGCATTGTGACGAAGGGGAGTTTTCACTCGAAGGGCAGCGCGTCCGAGATCAGACCACCAGGAAGATTTCGCCATGAATCCAAGGATAGCAGGAAAGCTCAAAGGGAGATGTCTCCTCTTGGTTTTCTTTTTCCCAAATGCATGCCACCCAGCATGGGCATGGGTGCTGTGCCCAGCAGGCATTGATAATAGATATCAAGCTCACACACGGCACTCTTAAACCAAATTTACTTTACTTTAATCTATGCTCAGCCCAAAATGGTCATGGGTTGGTGGAGATGCAACCTCCACCCTTGGATCAATCCCTCTTTAACAAAAACCGGCAGCCGTAACTGCCACATGGCAGAATGCCTATAAGGTACGAAGGTGCAGAATGCCTATAAGGTACGAAGGTGCAGAATGCCTATAAGGTACGAAGGTACGAAGGTATGAGATACATGAACAAAGTCAATGATCCCTATGAAGGTATGATATATGTGAAGGATGCCTATATGGTAGACATCTCTATTGCATTATTTCCAACGGAGGGGGTCATGCATGAAAAATGTGACTCTCACATGCATTTAATATGAAGGCATTCTAAAATCATTCTTTTAATAAAAAAATATTTACGAAGGGGTATTATTTTATTTTTTGGGGAAAATGCTACAAATTTGTATAGATCTAGTGAGATGGGAAGGGACAGAGGAGAAGGAGCCACAAGCAATGTCATAAATGGGAATATTCAGTCGGAGGGCAGCCTATATCTAAGATCAAACCACTAGGAACATTTTGCCATGAATTTGAGGAAAGTAGGCCTAGGTTAATAGAAGATGCCTCCTCTTTGTTTTCATCTTCCCAAATACATGCCACCCAGCATAGGTGCTGAGTGCAGCACACATTCCTAGCAGGCACACTAAGTTCACACATGACACTCTTAAACTAAATATACTTTACTTGAATCGAAGCTTGTCCAAAAGCCATTGCCTTCCAAGCACTCCTTTGGTAGCCAAACCTTTGGTGCATGGAGGCACTCTTGGCCAATTGAGGAGGGATTGATTTCAAAATTGCTCCAAAATTTTGTTTGACTAGGGATACCTGAGCCAAGCTGGCATAATAGACATTGATTCTCCTGAAGGCACAAGGGTTCGAGGACCAGGTCCTTGTTAGGCAAGCACATGTTGTTCATGGTTCAACTCGGCATAAAACTTCATAAACAATTGCTATATTATGGACTTCCTCAACAATACACCCTAAAATGGTAGCCTCCATCCACATGGATCTTCTTATATGCTTTGCTCATGGGGAGAGGCTTGCCCTTGATGTTGAGCTTAGCTCTCTCTCAAGCCACCCCACAGTGCAAAGAGGATCCTTTCACATCTATAGGTTCAAGATCCAGACCAAAATGGGATTCTTCACCTTTTTATCCAAGCAATGAATTGACATAAAGGAACATCGAAAGATTGTCTGCATGAAGAAGCATTGGCTACAAAGATGCATGACATACACTTTAGAGGCAAAAAGTCATAGCTTAATGCTCATTATAAGGCTCATGATGTACAAGGTAGTAGTGTATATTAGTTTAAGACTATGCAGTAGTTGAGACTCTAATAGAGACCTTTCATTAGTGGAGACCAATGCATCGTGGCAGGTATATGTTGCAAAACATAGTAAACTCCAATCGAGGGTACACCAATTGTTCATCAAGGTGAGATCTACTAAATAAAAAAATTGTTGGCATTCCAATTATATTTACAAATGACCAAATCAATTCAATATGTGATATCTTTTATGTGCTCATTCTTGAAGTGAATCTTAATTTATTCCTAAATTACAGTAGCATCCCAAGATTGTTGTGGGTGGACGATACTGCATAGTGCATAGTGGCCTACCTTATCGTAGCATAATACAATTATGACTCCAATAAGTCAAATACCCTCACTTTAGGTCCATGTAGTTATTTGAAAGGGGCAAACAAGTTCAATGGGCCCATGCGACGCGTGCCTATATGGTAAGTGTCATTGAGAAACTAGTGCTTGAAATATGGAACAAGGTCAATGGACATGAAGGAATATGTTATAAGTGAAATATGTCTATATGATACTCATAATTGTTTCCAACTCTTTTCCAAGAACCAAGGTGACACAATATTATAGATGATGTTGCTCAAAAAGCATTTGTCTATGTTATGAAGAAAAATATAAATTACCTAAAGTTTTCTAAGACTTTAAGACTTTGGCAAAAGCTCACTAAAATTGTAAGATCCAAATGCTTGCTATTTGTTAATGGGGAGAAGATACCTTAAAAGCATTTGTTAGGTTATGTAAACTGTGTATTATCCACAATTAACTTTCTTTTATAAAGGCTTAATAGCAAAATGGAGAGATTGAATGCAATAATTACATGATATTTGAGAGTGCAAGGAATATGATCTAGACCAATGATATCCCTAGCAAATTTTAAGCAGAAACAATATGCACTATCATTACCCATAAGTGCGTCAGGTGAATGGGCACCCAAGGATGAGGGGACAAACGCCAATAGTCCAACATCTCAAGATTAACATCTTAGACTCTTTCTGAAAGATAGAAGAGACAAGCTTGAAGCCAAAAGTGAGAAATGCATTATGGTTGGTTGAGTGCACGAACATAAAATCATACAAGCTTTTACAATCTAATCATTAATTAAATCATTGCTTCTTAAAATATTGTGTTAATGAGAAGATAAGACAAGCTACATGTCATAATGGATTTGAACAACCAAATGACAAGGTAGGGCAATTAGTTGAAGATATCGCCACAGATAGCCCAAGAACAAACATCATGCAATGTGGATATTTGATGATGTGTCACTCAATTCAAGTAGAAAAGTAAGTGGGATGGGAGAGCATCTCATGTCACTTAACAATGTTCTGAATATGGTTCAGCACATGATCAACATGACCAACCATCCTTGACATTAACCAAGTTATTGCCAAAATGGGCAAGGAAGCTTCTGGATGAGGCTTAAGGCATTGTCAACAACATGATACAATATCAAGCTACTATATATGTTGCATAACTTGGGTTAAAGGAACCATTAGCTTCAAAGATCTATTATAGGGTAGTACACATGCCACAAAAGACAAATATAATGGCATTTGAAAGATGACAATGGAATTGGTTGACTATACCAAGGGAAATAAAGTCAAAGAATGCAAATGGGCCTACAAATTCAAAGCTATCAGAGTTGATGGAATAGTGGACACATACAATGCAAAGCTTGTTGCAAAATGAGACAATGGAATTTAGTTGACTATACCAAGGGAAATAAAGTCAAAGGATACAAATGGGCCTACAAATTCAAAACTATTAGAGTTGATGGAATAGTGGACAAATACAATGCAAAAGCTCATTGCAAAATGATATGCATAGCAAGAAGCCATAGATATGATGAGCCTTCTTTATTAACCACATAGATGAAGACCATTTAATTGCTTTTACCTTGCACTATGCTCTTCTAATTTGCATGAGATGGATGTCAAATCCTTAAACTAAAGTGCAGACTTGAAAGAAGATGTCTTTATGAAGTGACCTCAAGGTCTCAGGCAAAAGGGGTATGAGCATTTAGTAGTAGACTCAAGAGAGAATTGCATGGTCTTAAACATGCCTCTAAGGTTTGATAAAACAATTTACAAACTACTTCTAGTAGCACATAGCATGAGTTCACAAAGAGTGAACTAGACCATGGGGTGTATATTATGAGAAGCAAATATGCTCTCACATTCATAGTGTTCAATGTGGATGATCTTATTATTGTGAATCTATGCAAGAATTTTGAAATGCACGATTTGGAATTCTTGCAATAAATTTTGGATGTTGAGATGGAATAAATTGATGATGGCAAAATTTTTGAGTCAAAAAATGTACATTGACTCTCCACTTTAGCAATCGAAGATGTTGGAATTCTATTTAGCACACCCATTGATATTGGAAATAATATGCATTAGCTTGATGGTAAGCTTGACGATCATCCTTGTGAAGGATCCCACTTGATATTTGTAAATAGGTGCTAAGCTTATCCATTTGGTGACAATAACTCTTCCCAAATTATGGTATACATTGGACTTGTGAGCCAATTCATGGACAATAACTATGTCAAATAGGACTTTTAGATATCTCGATGAGAAAACAAACCATAATTGTCATACCTAAGAATAGCTACTCCACAAATCCATAACTCATTGGAATTGTAATGTAAGATTATGGAGATGGGACCAAAGTGTAAGTCAATTTCAAGATACATATTTATGCCAAATTCATAATGTCTATGATGGTCCAACAAGAAGTAGCCCATCTTGGCATTATCAACGACATAAATTGAGCACATTAATGACACATGTTTATGAGGCCATCTCATCGTGATCCCACTGATATTTGTAAATAGGTGCTAAGCTTATCTATTTGATGACAATAAATCATCCCAAATTATGGTATACATTGGACTTGTGAGACAATTCATGGACAAGAACTATGTCAAATAGGACTTTTAGATATCTCAATGAAACACCAAACCATAATTGTCATACCTAAGTATAGCCACTCCACAAATCCAGAACTCATTGGAATTATAATGCAAGATTGTGGAGATGGGACTAAAGTGTAAGTCAATTTCAAGAAAGACATTTATGCCAAATTCACAATGTCTATCATGGTCCAACAAGAAGTAGCCCATCATGGTATTATTGTTGAGAGTTCACGCTCAACATCATGTGATCATGTGTGCATAGCACCATCACGTGATCATATGTGCATAGCACTAACCTTATAGAGTGCTATAAAGGAAAGGGTTAGATCCCCTAACCCTAACCCTAAAAGGGTTTGTATATATTCTATTTTTTCAACTAATTCTAGTGTACAGTTAGTCATTTGTGGTGTGCTCTCTAGCTGTGCCCTCTCTCCTCATCTCCACTCTTCTCCTCTCCCCTCTTCATATTTTGTCATGGTATCAGAGCTCCCTTGTCTTCCGTTGAGACATTGAGTTTCTTGAGAGTGTGAGAGAGATTGTGAGATTGAGAGTTCTCTTGAGTGATTGTGAGATCTTTCCCTTCACTTCCGTTGAGAGAAATTTCCGTCATTGAGAAGAAATTTCCGTCCATTCTTCTTTCTTTGAGTTCATTCTTGAGAGATTTTAGTTCCTTCCTTTGAGTGTTTCTTGAGTTGAGAGAGAGAGAGAGATTCTTCATTGATTGTGAGAGTTTCACTCTTGAGAATTGTTATCTCTTTGTCCTTGTGGGAGAGATTTGACATTCTAGTTTGAGGGAAAACTTGTCTCCAAAGAGCTACGACACAGCAAAGAAAGTGTTGCGCTACAAGGCTTCTACGCCAACGGGATGGCGACGTCCTTCTTCAGCAAAGCTTCCTACGAGCCTCCAACGAATGCCCACGACCTCTCTAGCATGCTTCGCAAGCAAGGAAGCAACTAAAGCGCACTACAACAAAAAAGCTATTGGCCATCGACAGCCAAGAGTTGCAGTCAGCTTCAACGCTTCCTCCAAACGACTGCATAACGACCAAGTGGAGCTCCTCAACTCCTCAAGGGACGAGCGATCTTCACGACAACGCGCCAGTAAAAGGTGGACTCAGTTTGCAGAGATCTCAGCTCTAAGAAAAAATATGTACATAGAGCTTTCGATCTGCTATGCGCTCTCATTTCTCCAAAATAAATTATGAAGGCTTTGCTTGTAAGGCTCAAGCAATATCCCCCCGTCGCATTTTCGCACCCCACGATTCTTTTGCAAATGACTCCGATTGCTGTCTTCGACGAAGGTTGCTCAGTTGCGCAGCAACGCGCGCCTCCAAACGGCTGCTTGCTTCGCTTCGACTCCAAGGAGGAGTGAGGACGTAACACTTCGACTCCAAGGCTCTTATCGCCGTCGCCAAGCCACCATAGCCAGCAGGCGCAGAGCCCGTAACGCAAGGCGCACACAACGGCCTCCGCCCTGCACAGAACCAGAATACGCATTGTCAGGTAGAAAGCGGGAACCAGAATACGCCATCTACTGCAACACGGGCGCCACCAACGAGCGGAGATCTACGGAGTGCCCCATCGAAGAAGAAGACGGAATCTTTGAGATTCCGTCAGAATCTCAAAGATTCCGATCGTCCTCCTTGTGACACGTGGCCCTTATCCATCTGCCACATCATCAGCCAATCTTATCTGCCACGTCACCATCGGAGCCACGTCATCAGTGCCACGTAAGCAGTCCACGTCATTCTGCCACATCACCTGCCACGTCACCTTTGCCACGTCAGCTGCCACGTCATCACTGTCACGTCAGCTGCCATGTCATCACTGCCACGTCAGCACTGCCACGTCATCAGGCCACGTCATCTGCCACGTCACTTGTGCCACGTCATCACTGCCACGTCAGCTGCCATGTCATTACTGCCACGTCAACACTGCCACGTCATCAGGCCACGTCATCTGCCACGTCACTTGTGCCACGTCATCTGTGCCACGTCATCATTGCCACGTCATCAGTGACACCTCAGCACTGCCACCTCAGCACAGAGCTTCACTGGCACACCTCTTGCTAAGCACAGTGCCACATCATCACTGCATGTGACTCACAGTGACACATCATCATTGAGCACCATTTGCACTCCTTTTGCCCCTCCACCTAGATCAAGTCATATCTCTTGATCCAGGAAGAATTTGAGGGTGCTCCAAAAAGGAAAGTCGCTCGATTTTTCGTGCTCTACGCGCTCGTTACATCACGCGCACATTTCGGCGCAAGTTACACTCACATTTGAGCCTCGCCGACAAAACCACTTCCTTCACGCACATTTGCCTCTACATCGACGCATCTGACCCAGCACTTAAAAGGAACAAAGGAAAAGGAATTATTTGCTGCTCTTTCATCGATCGACGGTTGGTTTAGATCTAGATCAGAGTAGACTAGATCGCCATAGAGGGGACGCTTTGAATTCCCCAAGTTGCCAATCTAAGCCATGCCCGAAATTCCCGACTAGTACCTACTCGGAGTCAGTCCATACGCTCACATCCGATTTCACATCATTACATTACCTGAAACCTTACGTTCATCAGTTCAGTGAGCAGACTTCAGAGTTCAGAGGCATTGCAGATTGATTCAGTGGGCAGATAGCACTTGATTTCACACACACATGCCACCATTGTAAAGCCTATTTGGCTATCTCACGGCATCGTGCACATCATTTTTTAGCCTTGTAAAGCCTCTTGGCTATTTCCGGCATCATTGCCACAAGCCTTGTAACACAGGTCAGATCTTATTTACTGCAGTTCTATCTTCACCGACGGTACAGAGACTTCACTTGGCATCTTCAGTGTATTTGCAGTTGATTCATACAGAGTTTTCCAGGCCACTTTTTGAGTACATTGTTTGCACCATGTCGACTAGCAACCTCAATCTGGAGGCATCTGCTAAGTTAGACAACTCCAATTACGGTACATGGAAATACCGAATGGAGACCATTCTTGTGCTTCAAGACAAATGGGAGTATGTTGATGGATCCATACCTAGACCATTGGCTGATCCAGCCACCAATAGCTCTACTCCATCTGTTGTCACAGCACCAGCAACGCGATCTACATCAGGATCTACATCTACACAAACAGTTTCCGCACAAGTAGCAGATCCTGCCATTGCCCGAGCTCAAGCAGAATGGGATAAGAAAGACAAGTATGCCTATCACCTGATCAAGCAGAATGTGCAAGATGTCATGCTAGGACAGCTCAACACAGTCAAGACATCAAAAGAAGCATGGGATATGTTCGCAGCTCTCTACGAGTCCAAGAACACATCCAGGATTCTCACCTTGAGAAACCAGATCAACCAGAGTTTCCGCAATAGCAATGAAACTGGTCATGCTTATGTACTTCGCATCAAAGACTACAACAATCAACTTGCAGCAGCAGGAGAAACTATGAATCCCGCAGAAATGGTTCAAGTAATCCTGAATGGACTAGGAGAAGGATATGAGAATCTGGTCCAGAGTATTGCCATCCAACGGCAAATTCCAACACTGGAAGAACTTCAGTCAGTTCTACTTGGTGAAGAACTCAGGACTCAGGCCATTCAAGCACGTAAAGGTCATTCTAATGATCAGGCATTCACCGCTTCAGACAGAAGCAGAGGCAAAGGCAGAAACAGAGGTAGATCATATCAGAAAAGTGGTCAAAATCAAAGTCAGAATCAGCATCAGCATCAGCAGCATCCTCAGCAACATCAAAATCAGCAAAGAGGAAATCATTCCAACCGAGGAAGATTCCAAGGACGAGGGAATGCATCCACCAATGTGTCAAACATTCAATGCAACTATTGTCACAAGTTTGGACACTATGAAAGAGATTGCCGCAAGAAGCAGTATGACCAAGGCGGTCAATCCAGCAGTAATCGAGGGAATTCCCGAGGAAGAGGAAATCATCGTGGTGGACATTCTAGTCACAGTCATTTTGCAAATGAACATGGAAATATGTTTCTTGCAAGTGAGGAATTGCATCAGACTGATACAATGCACCAAGACACTGATTTCAATCCCAAAGAGGATTTCAGCTATCAAGTCGACCAAGTGGAACAGGATCCTTGGTACATCGACAGCGGTGCATCATCTCATATGACAAATCATCAGGAATGGTTCACAGAAATGAAGCCATTAGAAGGTCAAAAGAATGTCATCTATACAGCAGACAATACACCGAATCCGGTTCAAGGGACAGGTGTTATCCCTATGAACAATTTCACTGGTACAAAAGGATTAGTCAAAGATGTGCTCTATGTTCCGAAGCTCAGCAAGAACCTTTTGTCAGTAGGTCAAATGACGGAACACAACTACAAAGTCATCTTCGACGGTGATGAATGCACTATCAGAGACAAATCCAAAAGAGGTCAGCTAGTAGCAAAAGGTGTCAAGGAAGGACGCTTATACAGGATGCTAGCTACAGTACCAGATAAGCATGCCATGTCAGCTCAAATGCAACAGATGCCACTATCTGCAAAATGGCACAAGAGATATGGTCATGTCAACTTCAAGTACTTGTTAGATCTAAGGAATCAAAATATGGCAATTGGGATTCCGAAGCTACAGTTTCTTGGAAAGGTTTGTGAAGCATGCTGCTTCGGCAAACAAAAGCGAACCAACTTTGTCAGAAGTACCTCTCGTGCACGAGGTATTCTCGATTTAATTCATACAGATGTATGGGGTTATGCCCAGACCCGCAGCATCAATGGTTCACTTTATTACTTGACCTTCATCGACGACTACAGCAGATATTGTTGGGTCTATTTTCTGAAAGAGAAATCTGAAGTGTTTGCCAGATTTCAAGAATTCAAAGCCATGGTAGAAAACCAGACAGGCAGAAAGATCAAAGTCATGAGATCAGACAGAGGAGGTGAATACATGTCTTCAGCCTTCATGAACTTTTGCAAAACTCACGGCATTCGAAGACAATTCACATGTGCAGATACTCCTCAGCAAAATGCAATAGCTGAAAGGAAGAATGGGACTTTAGCAGACAGTGCTAGGGCAATGCTTAGTGAAAAGCATCTTCCGAATCAGTATTGGGCAGAAGCAATAGCTACAGCTACCTACTTGCTTAATCGGCTTCCTACCGAACCGATACAAGGTATGACTCCTTATGAAGCATTCACTGGACACAAGCCACGCATTGGGCATCTCCGCATATTTGGTTGCATAGCATATGCCCACATACATGATGATCATCGCAGGAAATTGGATGCGAAGTCACGCAAATGCATCATGGTTGGCTACAGTGACGAGAGTAAAGCATACAAATTGTATGATCCCATCAACCGCAAAGTCATTATCTCTAGAGATGTAATCTTCGATGAGGAATCAGAATGGAAAACCTCACCTACACCGGAGATAGAAGCATCGACTTCACAGTCATCTACAGAACAGGTTGATGAAGAAGAGCAAGAATTGCCAGCAACACCCCAATCAGCGTCACAGCAGCTCAGACGGTCTACTAGGGAAAGCAGACCACCAGCCAGATTAACATATGCTCAGAAAGGCAAAGCAATTCAGGTGGAAACCACCAACTATGCTCTTATGACTACCATCATGGCTACAGAAGAGCCAGTGTACTTCGAAGACGCAGTAGATAAGCCAGAATGGCAAACTGCAATGAATGAAGAAATGGATGCTTTGTATAAAAACAACACTTGGGAATTATGCGACCTTCCACCAGGAAAGAAGGCCATAGCCAACAAATGGGTATACAAAGTGAAGTACAATCCAGATGGCAGTATTCAAAGATACAAAGCCAGATTAGTTGCAAAAGGATTTGCACAACAATATGGCCAAGATTATGATGAGACTTATGCTCCAGTAGCAAAGATGGATTCCATACGGTTCTTGATATCACTAGCGACACTCAGTAAATGGAATGTGTATCAGCTCGATGTCAAGAATGCATTTCTCAATGGTTATCTAGACGAGGATGTCTACATGCAACAACCAGCAGGTTATGTTGAACCAGGAAAAGAGAACAAGGTTTGCCATCTCAAGAAAAGTCTCTACGGCTTAAAGCAAGCACCCAGAAGTTGGTACAGCAGAATTGACAAGTATTTTGCTGATCTGGGATACATAAAGTCCAATGCAGATCATACTCTCTACTACACAGTTCAAGGGGAAGATATTACTATTGCACTTTTGTACGTAGATGATCTGATTGTGACAGGAAGCAAGGATAGCTTCATCAGAAAGCTAAAACAAGACTTATCTGCAGAGTTCGACATGAAAGATCTTGGACTTATGCACTATTGTCTTGGAATTGAGTTCTGGAGAGATTCAGATAGCACATTCATGAGTCAGCTCAAATATGTTGACAGTCTCCTGAAGAAGTTTCATATGGCAGATTGCAAGATTGCAGCCACTCCCATGGAACAGAGTTTGAAACTTACTAAAGATTCAGAAAAGCCTACAGTCAATGATAGATACTACAGGCAACTCATTGGATCTCTTATATATCTGACAATCACACGGCCAGATATTTGTTATGCAGTAAGCTCACTAGCACAGTTTATGGCAAATCCAAAACAGTCTCACTGGAATGCAGCCAAAAGAGTCTTGAGATACATCAGAGGTACAAGACAATTTGGGATAGAATACAGAGGAAGTCATCCACGGTTGCATGGATACTGTGACAGTGACTATGCTGGAGATCATGAGACCAGGAGATCGACACAGGGATATGCATTTTTCCTTGGTCAAGGTGCTATATCATGGTTGTCAAACAAACAGCCAACTGTTTCTTTGTCTTCGACTGAAGCAGAATATAGAGCACTCACTACAGGTGCATGTGAGGCTATATGGCTCAGAAGACTATTGTCAGAAACAGATTACTTTGATGAGTCAAAGCCAACAACAATATACTGTGATAATCAATCGGCTCAAGCATTGGCCAAAAATCCAGTATATCACTCCAGGACAAAGCACATTGATGTCAGAGAGCACTTCATCAGAGAAAGAGTGTTACTTGGTGACATCACACTGCAGCATTGTGATAGCAAAGAAAATGTTGCAGACATCTTTACCAAACCACTCGGTAAAGAGCTATTTGAGAAACACCGACTAGCTCTTGGTTTGATGCAGAGGAAGGACATTCCCATTAAAGGGGTGTGATGGAATGTAATGCTCAGTCCTTCTTCGATTCCCCAGAATCATCATCTTGAGGGAAGGCCTACTTCATGATGTTGATCTTGAGGGAAGGTGTTGAGAGTTCACGCTCAACATCATGTGATCATGTGTGCATAGCACCATCACGTGATCATATGTGCATAGCACTAACCTTATAGAGTGCTATAAAGGAAAGGGTTAGATCCCCTAACCCTAACCCTAAAAGGGTTTGTATATATTCTATTTTTTCAACTAATTCTAGTGTACAGTTAGTCATTTGTGGTGTGCTCTCTAGCTGTGCCCTCTCTCCTCATCTCCACTCTTCTCCTCTCCCCTCTTCATATTTTGTCAATTATGAGCCACAAAAATGTTAGATATCAATGCTCCACTCTCGTGTAACTATGCGAGAACTAGCTAACTCTACTTGTAAGCCCCCCATATGAGGAGAAGGCATTTGAGTAGCTCGGTTATCCGATAGGTCCTGGTTTGGATACCAGATAGGGGCCATGTATGGCCTGATGGTTGGACGGCTTCAGATAGAGTTGGCACACCGCCATCTAGGCTACATGCAAGTGTGGGAAGGCATCCCATGACTGACCGCACTGAGGGTAGATGGAGCATTTTTTGAGGTAGCCCACTCTTGGGTTGCGAGGCCCGTTTGGAGTCCTAGATGATCCCGGATGGCTATGGACCAAACATAACCGTAGGTTAGTTGCTCTATTTTGCGCACTGGTTCTATCGTGTGGTCGGTGGCCTATTTCGGGACCGACCCCCAGTTGACCATTTTGGGCGGACTGGGTTGGTCACCCAATTGAGCCTAACCGACTACGACTGGTGGCTATATAAGAGCAAGCCCGTGAAGCCCATTTCATCAATGGCTACAGCAACCCTGATTCCTTAGCATCCAGCCTCCGTCTTCTACTGTTTCCAGCTTGTCATCGAAGCTTCTTTCACAGGAGCGCACGGTTGGGAGGCAGCGCCATCTATTATATCAGGTCTACAGTAATCAAATTTTTGATTCTCCATACTGTCTGGTTTTCTCTCTTGTGTATGAGATCCTGTTATCTGTTGAGCATAGATGTTGTATTATTTTCTTACATGGTATCAGAGGCTGGACTCTAGTAAGAAGATTTGGTAGTGTGTTAAGAAGATTTGGTAGTGTGTTTCTATTTGCGAGCAGATTGTGAGAGATGGCCCAGCCCGCAAGACTGCAAATCCCACCATTCGGTGAAAGCGAAAAGTTGGACGGCTCTAACTATCCACTCTGGAAGTTCAAGATGAAGACCATCCTAAGTGCATATGAGCTTTGGGACACTGCTACTGGGGTGGACATGAGGCCAGTTGTGAGACCGGATCCAGCCAATGCAGGACAACAGATAGTACCAACTACGGATGAGATTCTCGCGTGGACAAGAAGAAATGCAGATGCACTGTGTTCTATTGTCTGTAGTGTAAGTGATTCTGTCATGGCATTAATTCAACATGTCACCACAGTGGAGGAGGCATGGACGGTCTTGAAAAATCAGTACGAGACCACGAATCAGATGCGGATTCAGAATTTGGAGACTCAACTCGCGAACGAGAAATTGTTTGAGTCTAAAGCGGCAGAGAAGTTCATCACCAGGGTGAAGAATCTGTGCGATCAAATGACTGCGATTAGCATCGCCATCACCAGCGAGAATCTAGCACGAAGGTGCATACAGATTCTCCCACCAAAGTACGACGGTCTTGTTATGGTGCTGAATACGTAGAACAGAAATCCGCCCCTCAACTTTGAGGATTTAAACGTGATGGTTTTGGAGGAGGAGATGCGTCAAAAGACGAGGACTGGAGAAGATTCGGCTTTCTGGACCGGATCAAAGAAAGGTAATGGTAAGGACTCTGGTAACCCATCTTCTTCTGATGATAAAAAGAGAAAGAAGAAGATCAAGTGCTTCTATTGCAACAAGACAGGGCACAAGCAGAATGAGTGCCGAAAGAAGATTGTAGATGAGAAGAACGGAGTAAAGAAAAAGTCCAGCAACAGTGCGCAGGGAGTACCAGTAGAGCTATTCGTAGCAATTGAGGAGATTTGCACGGAGGAAGTTCATGTACCTGCAGATGAACCTTGGATCATAGACAGTGGTGCATCATGCCACATGACCAGTTGGAAGGATTGGTATACCTCTCTACAGCCAATAGGGAATGACATCTTGGTCGCAGTCGGCAATGATGCAAAATGTCCAACAAAAGGAAAAGGTACGATTGCTCTCAAGTCAGATGGAGTTGTAAAACAGTTGTTTGATGTTGTTTATGTGCCAGATATCAAGAGGAACTTGTTGTCCTTTTCTGCAATCACGGATCGGGACCTCAAAGTTCAATTCGATAAGAATGGTGCATAGATCTTGGATCTTCAAGGGAAGGACATTGGTAAAGGTACATGATGCAACAACATTTACGAACTCTCAGCTTTCAGTGCTCGTGCAGATGTGAAGAACACTAAGCTGTGGCATGAGAGGTCTGGTCATCTAAACCTTAGTTCTTTGAAGGAGATGCATAAAAGTGGAATGATTGCAGACCTACCAGAAATTTCAGATTTGCCCAATGTATGTGAAGCTTGCATGATGGGCAAGCAGCATCAGCATCCCTTTCCTAAGGCTAGCAGGGCAAAGGCTCCTCTACAGCTCGTTCACACGGACCTATGCAGAAAGATCGAGAAGGAAGCTTTGGGTGGTTCCTACTACTTCATGATGCTAATCGACGACTACAGTAGAAGGATATGGATATACTTCCTGAAGACTAAAGATGAGGCTTTTAGTAAGTTCAAGGAATGGCATGTAATGGTTGAGAAAGAATCGGGGAGGAAGGTGAAGAAGTTGAGATCAGACAGAGGTAGAGAGTTCACATCGACTAAATTCGAGAGTTACTGCAAAAGTCACGAGATCAAGAGGCAGAAACCCCTGCCACATACCTCACAACAAAATGGAGTAGCAGAACACAAGATCTACGAAATGGGCCGGAGTATGATGAAAGGGAAAGATTTGCTAAAGACTTTCGAGGCTGAAGCATATAACACTATAGTTTACATTATGAATCGTAGCTACACGAAGGCTGTGAACGGGATGACTCCACTGCAGGCCTTTTTTGGTAAGAAACCTTCAGCTGCACACTTCAGAGTTTTTGGATGTGATTGTTTTGTGCATGTCCCTGATGCTACCAGGACCAAATGGGAACCGAAGAGCCGAAAGTGTATTTTCTTGGGCTACAATGAAGAGGCGAAGGGTTACCGTCTCTATAACCCTGTTACCAAGAAGGTAATTGTAAGTTGCGATGTGGTCTTCTCAGAACATCCGCATCAATTGGAGGAGGATGCTTCCTTCCCAGACAACCAGGACCAGGATATCCATCCAATACCACCACCAATAGCAGACCGAACTCCCCCAATGGTGCTTGGGAGGATTCAAGACAAAGAAGATGAAGAAGAGCTTGCAGAACCACAATGGCAACGGCCATTCCCGAAGTGGGTAAAGTAACTTTTGGACGACAGAGAACCTCCAGCCATTGAGGAGGAACCATCCGAACATGGCCAGTCCAAGAGATTAGAGGAGCAAAGAAGGGCGCAGGAACACTTGGTCAATTACGCTTTGATGACAGAGGTGATCTGTGCTGATGAACCTAAGTGTCTTGAAGAGGCACAGGGTGATGATAGGTGGATGGAGGCTATGCAGTCGGAGTATGGCTCCATAATGAAGAACAACACTTGGGACCTTGTGGATCGACCACCAAAATGCAAGGTAATCGGCACCAAGTGGGTGTACAAGACCAAGTACAAGTCCGACGGCACCTTGGATAAGTACAAGGCTCGGCTCATGGCAAAAGGATTTGCACAGGTACATGGTTTTGATTATCAAGATACTTATGCTCCCACAGCTCGACTAACCACAATTCGCAATGTTTTGGCTTTAGCTACCCAGGGAAGTTGGCCCGTGTTTCAGATGGATGTAAAATCCGCCTTTCTAAATGGAGATCTCAAGGAGGAGGTATACATGGAACAACCACCATGTTTTGAGATCCCCGATTCAGAAGGTAAAGTCTGCAAATTGAAGAAGGCACTTTATGAGCTGAAACAGGCCTCACGAGCATGGTACCAACGAATTGATGCCTACTTTCTGCAAAATCGGTTCAGGAGGAGCCCATCAGATGCAAATTTGTATATCTTCAGAGAAGGAGGCAGATGTATGATCGTGGTCCTTTATGTGGATGACCTTGTCATAACAGGGAACCATGAAGAGAAGATCTCACAGACGAAGCATTTGCTAGGAAGAGAGTTTGAAATGATAGACCTCAGATTGATGCATTTTTGTTTGGGGATTGAAGTTTGGTAGGAGCCAAAACAGATCTTCATTTCACAACTAAAGTATGCTGGAGAGATACTGAAGGCATTTGGCATTGCTGAGTGCAAGACAGTTGGTACCCCTATGGAGGTTGACGTGAAGCTCTCAAACAAGGATTCATTACCACTGGTGGACGAAGCAAAGTATAGAAGGCTTGTGGGAAGTTTGATCTACTTGTGCAACACGCGATTGGACATAAGCTTCGCGACTGGTGTACCAAGCAGGTTTTCCAATAAGCCCTGAGAGAACCATTGGAGGGCAGGGATGTGGGTGTTGAAATACATCAAAGGCACACTTGATTATGGCATCACCTATACCAAGGGCAACATCTTGACCGCATTCTGTGACTTGGATTGGGCAGGAGACATGGATAGCAGGAGATCAGTGACAGGTTACTATTTCTCACTTGGATTTGGAGCTATGTCATGGGTCAGCAAGAAGCAACCCACAATTGCTCTTTCTTCTACCAAGGCTGAGTACAAATTTGCATGCTTTGCTTCTTGCGAAGCAGTGTGATTGAGGAGGATTTTGGGGGACATGGGTGTAGTGCAGAACAAGCCTACGCAGTTATCATGTGACAATCAGAGTTGCATGGCGATTGCAAAGAACCCTATGTTCCACACTCGCACAAGACACATTGAGATTCAATATCACTTTGTACGCGAGCTCATCATGGATAGAGAGGTCAACTTGGTGTACTATCCGACTACAGAGAATGCTGCGGACATCTTCACGAAGGCTCTTGGAATAGACTTGCTGGAGATTTTCATCGACTTGGCATTGGACCGAAAAAGTAAAGTTCACTTGTGGGTGGACATTGAGGGGGGGTGTTAGATATCAATGCTCCACTCTCGTGTAACTACACGAGAACCATCTAACTCTACTTGTAAGCCCCCCATATGAGGAGAAGGCATTTAAGTAGCTCGGTTATCTGGTAGGTCATGGTTTGGACACCAGATAGGGGCCATGTGTGGCCTGATGGCTGGATGGCTTCAGATAGAGTTGGCACACCACCAACTAGGCTACATGCAAGTGCGGGAAGACATCCCATGACTGACCGCACTGAGGGTAGACGGAGCATTTCTCGGGGCAGCCCACTCTCGGGTTACGGGGCCCGTTTGGAGTCCTAGATGATCCCGGATGGATGTGGGCCGAACGATGACCATAGGTTCAGCTACTCTATTTTGCACACCGGTTCTATCGTGTGGTCGGTGGCCTTTGGGACCAACCCCCAATCGACCGTTTTGGGTGGACTGGGTCAGTCACCCAATTGAGCCTAACCGACTACAACTGGTGGCTAGCCCATTTCATCATTGGCTACAGCACCCTGATTCCTTAGCATCCAGCCTTCATCTTCTACTATTTCCAGCTTGCCATCGAAGCTTCTTTCACAGGAGCGCATGATTGGGAGGCAGCGCCATCTATTGTATCAGTTCTATAGTAATCAAATTTTTGATTCTCCATACTATCTGGTTTTCTCTCTTGTGTACGAGATCCTGTTATCTGCTGTTGAGCACATACGTATTATTTTCTTACAAAAAATTGAGCACATTAATCTTGAGACACATGCTTATGAGGCCATATGGATGAGATGTCTCCTATTGGATCATGGTATTCTCACTTACTTTCTCTTTCATGTATTGAGGTTTGTTTCACTTTCAACAGTGTTCTATTAGCTTAGGGTAGTAGATATGTTTTGTACGTAACATGGGGCCATGGGTTGTATTTCATTGAGAGGAGTTGTGAAGTGTAAATAAGTAACAGTAAATAAGTGACTAAACATAAAAGGGGATCATAGGCAACTATTCCATGGCATTTTAGGGATAGAAGGAGGTTCATCATTTAAAATCAAGTTGAGGGTTAGAAAAGAGAAAAAGACAGAATGGAGAAATGCATATCAATCACTAACATGAGGGGGTAACTAATTTAGAAATGCTAATCTAGGAGTTCGTGTTGATTAAATTCATGAAGAGTGACGATTTGGGGCTCCAAAATGGGTTGGGTTTCATAAAAGGGTTGAGGATTTGAGTTTAGGAAAGGCGAACAAGGCTAGGAAGAATTTGGAATTCTTAGGTTACAGCGAAGAGGGTTGGTGTTAAAATCCAAGGTCTTGATATAAATGGTCCTCCATAATATAGGAGTAAAAATGAAGTAGCCTAGTTAGATCATTCTCATCATATTTCCATGGAGCAACATACTCACTAGACGTAGACGTCTCTCTCTAGAACATTGCTAGACATGCTAGATAAGCTATCAAGATCAATTACATACAACTAGTGTGTTTGTCTCATGTTTATGTAATTCTTTTAGGCTATCTTTGACAAAGGTGGTTCCCTACAATTCTTTTAAATAATGTTTATTGCAATAAGATTGAATAGAGTTCTTGATGTGCTCATTCCTTTCTAGATTTTATTTGTAACTTTGACAAGTGTATATTGGACTAGCTATGGCATGCCGTATAAAGATTTTTACATCTTTTTCATTTAGTAGGGATGGTGATTTTACTATGTCTTTGATCTTGTCCATGCCTTAACAATTCCATGTCTTGACATCCATGTGCTACCAAAAAAGGATATTTCATAGGATTTAGTGGATTTTTGTATTCTCTACATGATTTCAAGTATTGTTCTAAGCATGCAACTCATGTCTTTTTATATGAGTGTATATAGAAGTCATCTTGGAACACTTTCAAGAATTTATTAAGTAAGGCTTTGAATGCAATATAGATCACTCTTTGAGAGGAGTTTAATGAATTGCATACCCTAAAGGGCATTATTATGTAGGTGAATACTTCCCACTCTATTGCAAAGACTATCTTTACTTGATTGAACTTTGTTAATACCACTGAATCAATACAAGAAGCTATAGATCTCAAATCTTTGCCACCATTTTTAGCATTGCCTTTCTCAATAGTAGGGGATAATGGTTGTTGACTAGGGTCGCATTTACATTTTCTAAGTTTACACATATCCAAAACTTCTTGTTCTTCTTTGACACACTTAGACATATCCAAAGCTTCTTATTCTTCTATGACTATGACAATGGAGGATACCTAGCTAGTGTGTTCTATCTCATCAAAAAACAAAATTTTAGTAGCTTCTCCAATTCTTCATAACCAAAAGGCAATATTTCATATTTGTCTTATATGATCCACACTTTGTATTGGCCTTTTGCCTAATTCAGATAGTATGATGTGCTGCTTCTTAGATGTTCATTTCATTTCCTTGTATGAACATGCCATATGCCATTAACAACTTCCTTAGTTAATGTCATTCATCCATTGGGGGTTCTCTTAGGTGATCTATTTCTTCCATATTTAACTCTCTAATAGGTCTAGGCATTGTGATTGGCATGTTACCACATGCATTTTAACTCTCTTATAGGTGTACGAATTGTCATTGGCATGCTACCACATGCAAAGTTCTTGAAGTAGTTATGTACTGTCCTTAGGTCTATCTCAAAGTGAGATGTGTTGGTTGCATCTTCTTTATTTAATTCAAGATTTTCTTAGGCTAAGGAACTTTTTGTTAAAGTGGAGAGAAGAGGGAGTGTTAATCATAGAAACCTTCAATGTATAAATCTATTGAAAAATGAAGGAATACGGACTGATAAATAATTAGGAAATAGGGTTAAGGTTGTTCCCCATTTGCCATACATTTTCTCTAATGTTGACCTTAGTCGATACCACTATACCCTTGTACACTACTAATTGGTATTTACATGATGTTGGGATTGTTCACATTTAATGAAGTTGATAATTCTAGGGTTTGAAGAACGAGAGGTCATTACTTTCCATGACTCCCCCTTATTGGGAATGTCCTTCCTCTAAGTCAAACTAAGAACTTGTTGGTGTTTCTCAAAAGCATGTTTTCCAAATGGTTTGATAAAGATGTTTGCAACATTATCGTTGTTGTCACAATGTTGCAATGTAATGTCAACACCTCATTTTGCTTAAATCAATACAATCTCTTGATTGTTGTGTTTTATGCAACCTGTTGCTTAAGCAACACATTGTATCTATGTTGTGTTGGCATGCAAAAATTGTTCAAGCAATACCTTGGAGTGAAACTAAACTTGTTTCTTCAATCAACCAAAACTCTTGATTTGATCAAGGGGTTGTGTACATGTTGCTCAAGCAACACGTCTCTATGTTACGTTGCATGTAGTTATTACTCAAGTGACACCTTTGAGCGAAATTAAACTTGTTGCTTAAATCAACAAAATATATTGATTCTAGCAAGAGATTGTCTTACATCCCAACTTGTTATAGCAATAGGTTGGTAAAAAGCACCAACTTGTTCCTCATGCAACAACTTGAATGCAACCTAACATCTTTCTCAAATTCAATAATTTTTAAAATTAAGTTAAAGGCTTCAATACAAATTTAAGGTTTTCTAGCATTAAGGATTGCAAGTTAGAGTTTGTAAGACTTTTAATTCTAGTTTTGCTAATCTATTTTCCATAAAATAGGCATTTATCTAGGCCTAGGATAACATATTCTATGCCTTGTTCCAAATAGATGGTGTATCTTTACACCACCAAATACATTATTCAATCAAATGGTGTATCTATACACCACCTTTATGTTGAATTCAACAAGCATTTTGCATATGTTGTCATATTTTAATCATCAAACGTTGAAGAAAGTAGAGATGAGCTGCATTGTTATAATTGAACCAAAGCTTAGAGTTTACTACATCATTAGTGAGTGGATGTCACCACTTACAAATTTAATGATTTTCATGCTTTATTAGGTCATATGCGTGTGGAGCTGACAAGAAATGTTGCAAATTTACCCAATTTTGGAGTTTAGCAAGTGATATTGAGTAGAGGTGGCCATTTTAGACAAAAGGTCCAAACAAAGCGAGAAGTCCAAAACTTTTAAATACATTATTGAAACCATTGTTAAATTTGGCCATTGTCAAGTGTCTTAATGATGTATCTTAAAGATACAAGAATCCTAGTGCCACATTTCTTGATGATGTATCTCTTCCCTCTTTCTAATTTTTTTCATTCCTTATCACTGTCCCATCAATGTATGTTCATCTTTGAGGCTTTCATAGGTGAGAAGAAAGTGTAATCCTGAGTGCATTGCTACATGGTTGAATCAATGGGAGGTAAAATTATCATTCCATCCCGTTTTATGGTGCCCCTTGCTTATTATGTGAGTGTACTATAGCTATGTTTTGTGTTACTTGTGTTTGTGCAACTAGATGTGTGGGTTGTGTACTATGCATTTGCTTGCCGTTACTATGTTCTATGTGTTTTGTCTATGCTATGGTTTGAGTTTTTTGTTGTGTTGTTTGCATGGATGAGTTGTTTGTTTGTGTGTAATATGGTATTGCATATAGATGTATAGAGCTTGCTTGTGTGTGCACTACTTCTTCCATGTTGTGTGTGGCCTGGTTACTGAGAGTGCTCTCAACGGAAGCAAGAATGGAAGAAGGAGAGAGAGAGAAACAGAGAGCCACACAAGTTTTGGTGGGTGCAGGACCACCCTAATCTTCTTTTTCATTCATTTATATATGTGTTTGAGTATTGTACATAACCGGGGTAAAGACACAGTGACCTTTAACCCCCACAACCTCCCACTTAAAGGACAATGTGCCTTTAAGAGAGAACAACCAGTGAGCATACTATCCAATGCCCATCAATACACGACAATACTCAAACCGCTGACTAGGCAGACTCTTCGTCAGCATATCTGCAGGGTTATCATCTGTATGAACCTTGACAAGCTCTATGCGCTTGTCCTCAAGTACCTTCCTGATGAAATGGTACTTGACCTCAATGTGTTTGGTCTTGCATTAAAGACCGGATTTCGTGCTAGCTGAATAGCACTCATGGAATCACTATGCAATGTCGGTACACCTGTATGAATCCCCAAATCTCCCACTAGCCGTATAGCCTCCTTGCAACCCTCTGTGGCTGCAACATACTCAGCCTCTGTGGTAGACAAAGCAACACACTTCTATGTGCGAGACATCCATGACACTGCACCACCTGCAAAGGTGAACACATAACCAGAAGTGGATCTCCTACTATCCACATGCCCTGCATAGTTTGAATCTATGTACCCAAGTACACGCATGTCTCCTTTACCAAAGCAGATGCACATCTCCTTGGTACCCTTCATGTACCTCATGATGCACTTAATTGTGCCTCTTTCCTGGGTTAGCCATATATCGGCTAACAACTCCCACTGCAAATGCAATGTCTGGTCTAGTAGCTATCATAGCATACATAAGACTCCCAACCGCTGATGCATAAGGAACCTTGGCCATCATGGCCCTTTCCTCATCTGATTTGGGACTATCTGTATGACAGTTTCACATATGGAGGCAATGGAGTACTCACTGCCTTCCCCCCCTCCATATTGAAATGCTGCAATACTTTTGTAACATACTCTTTTTGTGAAAGCCAAAGGAGTTTTCTACTCCGATCACGCATAATGCGCATACCAAGAATATGACCTGCAAATCCCAAATCCTTCATATCAAAGGCCTCATGCAACTTGGCCTTTAATGCATCTAGCTCATAAGTATTCTTGCTAGCCAATAGCATATCATCCACATATAGTGCCAAGATTATCAGGCTATTATCCTTAGCCCTTTTAGTGTAGAGGCAGTGATCAATTTCACTCCTTCTAAAACCTTGGGACCGAATGAAAGCATCAAACTTCTGATACCATTCTCTAGGTGCTTGCTTAAGACCATAGAGACTCTTCTTCAGCTTGCAAACTAAATGCTCTTTGCCCTTTTCTTCAAAGCCTTCCGGCTGCACCATGTAAATTTCCTCATGCAAATCCCCATGCAAGAAAGCTGTCTTGACATCCATCTGCATAAGCTCCATATCCTCTGCTGCCACTAGTCCAAGCATGCATCTAAGTGTGGTCATCTTCACAACTGGAGAGAATATCTCATCAAAGTCCACACCCTTCTCTTGCTTGAACCCTTTAGCAACCAAATGGGCCTTGTACCTAGGCACATCATTACCTGTGACCTTCATCTTCTAGACCCATTTACATGGCAATGCTTTCTTTCCATGTGGCAAAGAAACCAAGTCCCAAGTCTTATTCTTCATAAGTGAACTCATCTCATATTGCATAGCATACTCCCACTTGCATTGATCCTCACGCATCATAGCCTCTCTGTAGCAAGAAGGCTCCCTGCAATCAGTAAGCATCACATAGTCTACCCCTGGAACAAACCTATCAGGTGGTCTAGACACTCTAGATGATCTTCTCAAAGGCATTTCAGCTTGCTGTCCCATTTGCATATCAGCCACATTTGGCTCATTATTTCCACCAATAGATGATTCATAATCTACCCTTGATTGTATACCTGTGGGAGTACTTGGTGGTACCATTTCTTGTACATTTGGTGCATGGACAGCTTGCTCTCTATCAACATATGCAGGTGGATTCACATCCTGGAAAGTGATTCTCCTCATTTCCACATCCCTCATGGGTGCCTTCTGCATCTTCTTCTCATTGAAGACCACATCATGGCTGCGTATGATCTTCTTTGCTTCTGGATCCCAGAGACGATAGCCCATCTCTCCACTTTCACCATAACCCAGAAAGATGCATTTCCTAGACTTAGGATCTAGCTTCTTTCGAAGCTCTTTTGGCACATGTGCATATGCCTCACACCCAAATATACGCAAATGAGAGTAAGAGGGCTTCTTGCCACTCCATGCCTCTTCAGGAATACCACCATCCAAACTCTTACTAGGTGATCTATTGATCACATGCACTGCAGTTTTCATTGCCTCAGCCCAAAAATCACCAGAAAGACTTCCATTGGAAAGCATGCATTGCAACCTTTCTTGAATGGTACGATTCATCTTTTCTACAACTGGATTTTGCTCTGGAGTACGAGGGGATGTGAGCTCCCTCTTAATCCCACGTGTATCACAGAAATGCTGAAAGTCATGAGAGAGATACTCTCCACCATTGTCAGTCCATAGGCATTTAAGCGTTCTACCTGTGACTGATTCTCAACCAAGGCCAGCCATTTCTGAAATACCTGGAACATATCACTCTTCCGAGCTATAGCATAAGCCCACACTTTCCTAGTTGCATCATCAATGAATGTCACATAGTATTCAGCCCCGCCTAATGACCGTGTAGGCATGGGACCACATACGTCTGAATGCACCAAATCAAGCTTTTCAAACTCTTTCTTTCCCCTTCTTTTATGGGCTGATTTAGTCTGCTTCCCATAGAGACAATGCTCACAAAATTCAAAATCAGAGAAACTCAAATGTGGTACATGACCCAAACGACATAAGAGTTTCATTCCATTCTGGCTCATGTGCCCCAACCTGCAATGCCACAAAGAAGTGCTTGGCTGCTCGGTTATTGCAACAACATGATCAAATACCCCTGATACATGTAAGGGATACAAAGTCCCACACTTGGCACCCCTAGCCAAAAGCATAGAGCCCTTCTGAATTTTCCAACTCTGAAAGCCAAAAGTGGTGTGAAAACTAGCATCATCTAGCTGACCCACTGAAATAAGACTCTTGATCAGCTTAGGCACATGTCTCACATGTTTCAAAACAAATGCAGACCCATTTGCAAAAGAAAACTTTATGTCACCTGCTTCCACTATGTCACATGCATAGTCATTTCCAAGATGCACACAACCTGTCTTTCCACTGTCATAAGTGGAGAACCATTCCCTATGGGGAGTAACATGGAATGAAGCACCAGAATCCAAAATCCAATCCTGGGAATATGCATCATCTGAAGTGGTAAGCAACTCTGCATATAAACTAGACATGAAGAGAATGCCATTGTCACCATCATTTGTGACTGCATTGATCTCCTCGATCTTCACTTTTCCTTTGTCCTCCCTTGGACTCTCTTCCTTTTGATTTGCACCCCAATTTGCATTCTTTTTCTTATCCTTTTGCTCTCTTTTCAGCTTGTAGCAATCCTTTTTCATATGGCCCTTCTTGCCACAATGGTAACACTCAATGTTCCGTGCCCTGGATTTGCTACGAGACTTCCCTCTTTCTTGGGACTTCCCCCTGAACTGTGATCTGCCCCTTTGCACATTTAAGACTGCATCCTGCTTGTTGCCATCCATAGACTTCCATCTAATCTCCTCGGCCAACAAGCTACCCACAACATCATCAAATTTCAATACTCCACTAGGTGCAGAGTTACTGACAACTGTACGGAAGGTATCCCATGAGGATGGCAATGAACATAAGAGAAATATTGCCTTAGTCTCCGCATCAAAATTCATCTTCTGCGCCTGAAGCTAGCTGAAAATAATATTGAATTCATTCAAGTGAGAAGCAATGGAGACCCCTTCCTTCATCTGCAGCTCAAATAACCTCTTCATGAGGTAAACTTTATTAGAGGCAATTTCCTTCTCAGAAGTGGCACACAGTTTCTTCGACAAATCTTCGGTAGTCTGCTCATTCACTACTATGAAATAAACTGACTCTGCAAGATGAAGTCTAATAGTAGACTTTGCTAATGCATCCAACTCATTCCATTCATCCTCAGACATATTTGTAGGCTTAGCTTCAATCCCTGCCAAGGGTTTAATCTGCTTCTTTTGAATAAGCACATCCCTTATTTGTTCTTTCCACAAAGAAAAGTTTGTCCCATCAAACTTTTTAATGTTGAAAAGCTCCTTTTCAAACATGGAAGAGGATGCCATGATGCAAATGAAACAAAATCCCAAATGCTAGTACCTGCAAGAGAGAATCACACCAAATACCAGGTGCACCCAAATGTGTATGCCACAATAGACTAAAATATCACAAAAACTCAAAGCTCAAAGCATCAAAAGATGCATCTGACTTATGTGCATATACTATGCATCCATATGAGCAAATCTGGCCCAAAAGAAAATGCCAATAAGTGCCAAATGACTCAAGCATAAACACCGTCCACTGGCATATGCATCAATAATATCTCATCCAAGAGAGCATAGCACTATCAATGCATCACCTGCAATGTGTCAAAGCTGTCCCTCAGCATAAAATAGCATCCATGTGCAAAGTGTCCATAAAAATAGCATCCCACAAGGCAATTTGGGCCTATCAGCGCATCCAATAAGGACCGCAATGCATCCAAATGGCCTATAAATCATCCACTGCAACCCAATGCATACCACGAATGAGCGCACACTGTTCAAACTGCAACCAGAGTGATCTGCATAAGGTATGCTCAAGAAATCATAGTCGTACGGTAATGAGCGCTACTGAAAATAGAACCTGAGATGCCTCAAAACATGGACGCCATTGCATAATCGGACTCAGCAAGAAAATCTAAAAATATCTCTCTTCTGCCAGAACTCCAAAATCCCAACCGATGAGTGAGAAATGGGAGTCAATTCTTATCCACTGCCATGTGGCATAAATCTAAGGTTTCAAAACCTTAGAATGAAAAATGCATAACAGAGAGACTAAATCGAATACACAGAGATCTATAACTCTGAAAATCCTCCACTGAATCGCGCAAGAATTGATAGGTAGGGGTTTTTAGGCGTCTGGAACGCAATGGGACAGACGGTTTTGGAAACCGTGGTCTCAAACACTGGGTCCAACACACGGACTAAAAAACGTTTTTGGAAACAGAGCTGTTTGTAAACTCAATCAGAGTGCGAATGATGAGCAACATAGAAGTTTAGGACCTCCTGAGTCCACCGGAACTGATAGATCTGCAAATGGTTGCTCCAAACTTGAGTTCCAACACCCGGGCAAAAAACGCAGGAACTGACACAGTGAGTCAAAAATCCAATGAAATGATCCCAGATTCAAGAATGAAGGTGTTTCCAAGCTCCTGAAGTGAAGTGGACACCAAAGGCAAGCAATAGTTGCCTCTACAAGTCAATATGGAGTCTCTGTCATCGAACGGAACATGGAAAAGCTCAAAAAACGACTTTTTCTTTGAAAACTCTTAACAGGTTCTCAAAACCACTTCGCAAAGCCAAAGTAACTTTTCCAAAGGTTCCTCCACGAATGCAAGTAAAGTCACCCACAAAGCTTCCCACAGAGCTTCTTCTTCCTCCCACAGAGCTGCTGAGCTTCAAGCATTCACGCACGCTTAGCTAGATCACCCGGGCTCTGATACCAGTTGAGAGTGCTCTCAACAGAAGCAAGAACGGAAGAAGGAGAGAGAGAGAAACAGAGAGCCACACAAGTTTTGGTGGGTGCAGGACCACCCTAATCTTCTTTTTCATTCATTTATATATGTGTTTGAGTATTGTACATAACCGGGGTAAAGACACAGTGACCTTTAACCCCCACAGTTACATGTGCTATGTGCTTACTTATGTGTGCACTGTTTGTGCCATGTTGTGTGGGCCCAGTTACATTTGCTACCTGCATTGGTTGGTGGATTCAAAGAGACATATCTTTCATGATTCTTTGTTAACCATTGCATTGTTACTGGTATAATCTCAAATCAATTCTGGTGCTAGAGACATAATATCAAGAAGCTCGTGCACTAATGGAATGGATTGAATAAGATAGAGAGACACTAGGCTTCAAAGCTACATTGGATATAATGAGGCTTTGACAAAGCAATGTTGAGGAGATTAATTCATAGCAGGTAATGGTAGTAGCGATGATAAGGCTAGAGTGCAGTCAACAATCTATCTACGGAAAGAAGCTCTGTGGCTTCACAAACTTGGGCAGAAATGTGGCCTGTTGGTGAGGAAGAAGCAATGAATCTTCAAAGGTAGAATTTTATCTTGGTAAACAAGGAAGCCTTGTGGATTTGTCCCCTCTCAATACAAGAGTTTTGCAAAATTGGATCTTGTGGCAATCTATGAGCTAAGGAACAATTGAAAATACAATGAAAGAGGCTTTTCAGGTACAACAAACATGCACAATAGAATCAATGAGTGTGTAAAGATTGACGCGAGACAAGTTTTTGCTGAGACTATGTCTTCTCTCTCTCTTATAAACCTTCGATGTCTTTTACATAGCTCAAGTATGACCAAAAATACAAGAATGGGCATAACTTCTCCACCATAGCTCAAAATGTACAATTTATTGAACCAAAATGTTCATTACACTCCCTCTACAACTTGACAATGAGAGAAAATAAAAGTATGTAGCCTGTGCAATGGCCCATTGGAAGGCAAAACCATGTGAGGATGGAGTGTAAAACAAGGCCCAGATGGAAGTCAACATATAAAGCTCAACCCTTCCACAATCAACTTCCAACTTCATTAAGAGAATAGGCACCATTGGTTCTTGGGCTCTAATACCATGTTCAAGTGGAGAAGAGAGAGAGAGAGAGAGAGAGAGAGAGAGAGAGAGAGAGAGAGAGAGAGAGAGAGAGAGAGAGAGAGAGAGAGAGAGAGAGAGAGAGAGAGAGAGAGTATACCTTAGAAACCTACAATGTACAACCCTATTGAATAATGAAGGAATACACACTTATATGGACTTAGGGAATAACATTATAATATTGCCCCCAAGCCCCCAATTTGCCTAGATATGCCCTAATGTGGCCCTTAGTCTATACCACTCCACCCTTGCACACAATTAACAATATGTGCATATGGTATTTACATGATAATGAGATTGTTCTTCTCAACACTTTTGGTCTTGATTTTAGAAGTTTGAGGTTTCTTCTTCTTCTTCTTCTTCTTCTTCTTCTTCTTCCTCTTCTTCCTCCTCCTTATTCATTTTCACCATTGTCTTGAATTTTTTGAGTTTCTTCCTTTATCTAGCTTGGTGTGATTTGTACTATTTGGTAATGGAATTTTTAAGAAGGGGTTTGGGTTCATCTATAGTGTATACTCTCTCAGGCCATGTACATCCCATTCAAGTTTGTGTAATCGTAGATTTGGAATTGATTGGTACATGTTAATTCTACCAGTCATTTTTGCACCCACTTGAACTCATTAGATTATTATAACCTTGTGGTAGTATCATCCTTTCTTTTAATTAGCATTCTACTATTATTCAATTTAGATGGATCAATGTGGGGAATTCTATTGCCATGAGCGCTTTTAGTATTGCCATGTCATTTTCCCATGCATGTCCTTCCAATCGATCATCATCAGCCTCAATTTTTGGTTCTCGTTTCACATCTACTTGTGTTGGGATTGTCTAGGTCACTTCTTTGTCTTGTTTCACATCTACTTGTGCTGGGATTATCTAGGTCACCTCCCCACCTATGAGCCCCCAAATGAGGATGACATGGGGGAGGGTGTACCACTAGGATCTGAGAGCTATCACATAGGGCATATTTGGGATGCAAGGCAGGGATGCCCCATGGGGAGCATGCAAGCTATGCAAAACACACACACACACAGTGGAGTGTGCATGATATTTAAATGTACATTACTTATATTATGAACTTGATGATGAATATACACACAATTACCCTTCCGGGTAAGGGTTTAGGGTTGTCCCTATGCCCTCGTAGTTCCTCTGTCAAATAGTGCAATCTACACTATTCTTAAGAGCCCTTGTTAAATTGCACACTAAATTATTAGAGGGTGCATATATAAGATATCTTTTTGGATTTTTTTGTGCATATGGTGCAACCAAGACTGATTTTTTTTTGTTGAAAATTTCATATGTGATGAGAGTGACTATATAATAAAAGTCTGATACATTGTATATACATTGTACAAGTTAAGCTTCAACTCCCCCTCTTTAGTGGTAGATTATCCTTCACCTTTGGGAGAAAAACTTAAAAAATAGGAAGAAGGAAGGAGGAAGCATGCCAAAAAGAAGGAAATCGTCTTGGATCAAAGACTAGCTATGCAGTTGATGAGTGCATATATCACTAGGTGTTGCACATGGCTGAGCCAAGGTTAAGCATATCATACATCATTGCAGCTATGAAGACAATATTTAAAAAATGCATTTGGATCTGAAGATGATCTGTGCATCTAAGATGCACTTTGAAAGGTTGTGACAAACAAGGGTGTTGCCAAACCATGAAAAGTGGCAACATTGCTTAAGATATGCATAAGCAAAATGACTTTTGTTGAATGATGGTGGATGACAAAATTTGCATAATCCACGTTGACAAAAGGATCTAGTGGCTACATATGACTAAAGGTGCAAGTATGATACTTGCAAATAAGAGACAACACTTTATAAAAATGTCCCATAACTATGAACAACTCTCAGAGGCTAAGTATCACTATCATGTGCTATTAGTACTATTTAGGTACTAATGTCATATGCTTTATTTGGTGCTATTTAGTATATTTGGTGTTATTTAGATACCATTTTGTGTTATTTAGTACTATGTGGTGTTATTTACGATTCTTTAGTACTAGTCAGGTACCACCCTCAGATGCTAAGTTCCACTATCATATGCCAGGTACCACTATTTATTACTATTTAGTTTTAAATAGGTTAATTCAGAATTAAATAGTACTATTTAGTACTGTCTAGCCACTACAATGCTAGTTGTTTTTATCTTTGCCCTCAATATTTTTGGATAAAAGCAATGACCTTCTTTGTTGATAGACTCAATGAAGTCAACTTTGAATTCCAAGTAGAAACATGAACAATTGCAAATACAAAAATTTAGAACTAGAAAAGGCAAGCATGGAACATGCAAGTGCAAACAACATACATCTTGAACGTGAAAGTCATCAAAAGCATACCAACCTTCAAATTTCAAATGTGGACAAGAACAATGTCAAAAGTCAAGACCTATATAATGAATTGGTCCCCAAGGTCTACAACCTCATGCAAAGCCAATCTATGCAAATCCTGCATATCAAGATAATATTTCAAATTTGGGAGAAGCAAGTTATGAAATTTGACACTGGCAAATTTATGTCTCTCTCAATACCATAATTACATCTTTGAAGAAGACAAAACCAATCCTGATAGTGTATCGTGTACAGAAGAGAAAATTCTATTGAAAAAAATAAACAGCAGTAGCCAGACATCTACAAAGTCAGAGACACAAATTTGAAGACACATAAAATTCATTGATCAATATGATCAACTATGCAAAGTTCATACATGAACACGCACAACGATAAGAGGATGTAGAAGGTGATTATGACTAGTAAACAAGCACAAAAATCATTATATGGTTTAAAATAAGCACCACGTGCTTGGAATGCCGACATTCACAATCATTATTTTTAACCACATCACTCTACATTAAGAAAACATTGTTCTTGTAGTCCCTGTGTTGATGACTGGATTCTCATATTCTCCAATGTTCAATTGATTTTAGAAATCAAGCACACACTTACACCTGATTTAGCAATGAAAGACATCGGAGATCTCCACCATTTTCTCAGCATAGAAACATGGAGGGATGGACATGGCATCATGCTCACATAGGGGGGATACACACAAAAAGTTTAAAGTGATTTCACTTGCATGATTGCAAACCACCTCCAACTCCCATGGAATCCAACATTAATCTCTTAGCTTATGATAGACCTTCTCTTACCAACCCTAAGCCATACGGATAGCTCATTGGCAACTTTATTCATTTGATGATCACAAGGTCAAACATTTTTTATGTAGTTGGTTTTCTCATGCAATCCATGCAAAATCCCAAGACTCATGTTGATGCATAGAGAAAGATACTAATGCTGATGAGGCAATGGTATTGATGAGAGATTGAATGCCTGTGTTATTCCTTCATTCTGGATCCATAGTCTTATAAGCAAGAAGCAACCAACCCTCACCTTATTGGGCCCTGCAAGGGTCCCAAGGGATGTAGGTGTTTACCTTTTGCTAATCAGGTCCAAGTTGCAAATGTTTGTTCATTTGGTCAAGTTGACTGTCTTAAATGTTGCTTAATCTTAGGGTTAGTGGTTGTTTAGGGCTTTCTAATGTGTGGCTAGGGTTAAGTTTTTGTCCTCTTGTGAAGATCCTAAATGCTTTTGTCTTTTCATGGCAGCACTCTTTGTCTCATTACTACCCTTTGGTCAAGTCAACCATGTTAACATGTGGTTAGTATTAAGATTAGTGGTAGTTTAGATCATTATAATGAATTTTTAAGTTTAGATTTTGTATCTTAGTGAAGGTCTTAAGTTGACTTTGTCACTTTGTGTGGATGGCACATCTTTGTTCCAATATGGTTAACACCCCTTAGATTGCGTGCAATTAAAATCATGTGGACGCAAGCTCACCCTTAGAGAGTATCTACTCAACAAAAAGCTTATAGCATAGTTTCTTAATGAAATATTCCTATAGAACAAGGCCAATGCTTCATGCTAATAACTTTGGGGTGGTGTATGATGCAAGTAGATTACAACAAGCAACATGCATGAGAATAGGGAGTTATTTAAGGACAATGCTTACAATGAGCATAGTACATTGCTTGATCATTTTCCTTTGACTCATTTTCTCTAAATCACATCGACTTGAGCCTAATACAATCTCACTTTCCAGTTTCAATCATAATATGATTCCCATCACGTTGCTGTAATTTTCAAACCACTTCCATTACTACCATTGCAAGGACCTGATGCAAAAACCTCATGTAATAAAAATGTTCTATATGGCCAAAGGAATATTAACTCTTGGCAACATTACTACCATGACAAATCAATGCTATTGAGTTTTTGGCTTAGCTCTTAAAAACAATAAGGACTTGGTGATACATACATTGCCATAATTCATTTTGGGTCCACTTCAATTTGTATGCTATACAATTTGACCCGAACACATCACCATCGACATCACCATCAAATTGAGAATTTTCTACAAGGGAAGAATAATATTCCCTCTTACATCATTGGATACTGTTGGGGTTTGAAAAGAAGATGTGAAGAAGACCGATTGCGGCGGCAAATGCAGTTGGCAACAAGGGCAAACAAATCATTTTATACTAAGCAATAATTTTAGCCGCCTCATTCGGAGCTTGCAAACAGACAGGCCAGGGCAATGGTAGCTCGTGCTGGGAATTTTTGCACCTCTGTGCGGTCAATTGTAGCGCTGCTTGAAGGAGGACAGATTTAGATACACATTTGTTAGTACTCAAAATGAAGGTCTCACATGCAAGTGATATGACCTAAACCTTACTAAGATTCACAATACATGGGCCATGTTACAAATAACAAAGAGTATCACAGATAAAATTCTGGATCTCAAGCATTTAAGAAAACCACTAAAGCAGAAAGGTTGCTTATCCTTATCTACTCCAGCTTCAAAACTACCTATTCACAGATGAAAAGCTAATTCAATAGGCTTTCTCAAAGCTCATCCCAACATTCACAATTGTACCAAGACGCATTTCAACAGAGGACAATTTCATCCAGAGACGGAAGGGTATTAAAGAAAACGTATAAGAACAGATGAATTTTGCTTTATGTCTATCCATCTATCTATCTATAAAATTGAGGAAGAGAGAGAGGGGGGGAGCGCAAGTGAAATTAGGCGGAAGCCAGGGGCTTATGCAGCTGAAAATGATAAAAGATTGAGGTAAACTTGGCCTCGAATAGCCATAATAGCCCTTAAGAGTGGTGCCACGATCTGGTAGGGCAGATTGGCCCTTAATAAATACGAGCCCACATTCATTTTTCTATTGATGATACAAATGTTCTTAGGCATTGTGTGCAACTCGCATTTTGCCATGATTAAATGTGGAAAGGAAACAGGTGTGATTCCTACCTTGAACGAGCCCTTTTCGTTTCTACTGTGATTTGTAGGTGAGCCTTTCATAAAGATTTGACTTAATGTGGTACGTAAATCACATCTCATGCATCGAAGGGAAGTTGCTCAACTGTGACACCATAGGGTATTCATGTTAAATATAAGAAAAATTGTAGTCAAACACCAATCTTTTAGTTCAATAAACCCTCTTGGCAATATCAAGTAGCAAAGACAATATATGCACATCTCTCATGTACAGGCTATTCAACACAGACACTCTCATTCTCTTAGGAGTTGTTAGCACCCGCAGCTGCTGTGTTCTGATGCTAATTTTAACCTAGTTTGGAAGCAGTTTTTCCGTCTACCCAACCCTAAATCCTCATCTATGTTTGTTACAAAATGCTTCTTTGTTCTGGCATCTTATCTTTTTCCAGCAATTTTACCTCCAGGGTCCACAATCATTGTCATTGGTGCACATTGCACCTTACAAAAGGAGGTGGGCAATTGCTGAGGCTCGAGCATCCATCCAAAGGAGAAGCAGGTGGAGAAAGCTGTCATTCACAATCAACAGCGCTCTTGGTAAAGAGATGGGCCATAGAATGAAAAAATTAGCTATGCACAATAAAAGAGACGTTCATCACATGAATGGCACTGAGTTGCTCCTCCACATCTGCCCTGCTAATAAGCATACCGTAAGACAAGAAGGACCAGATGCTTACACTATGACGCATATCAACTGAGATAGAGATCCCTAGCACGAAGCTTCTGTATCCTTTGAAGATAGCTCTGGAACAAGACCTGCGCAACCATCATCACTGCTCCAGAACTGCTCACCACCTCGTCCACCCTGCATGACCCCAGAAATACAAATTCCAAATGTTGATAGGATACATGTAGAATAGAGCACTTGTAAGGGATCTGCGAGATATGCAATTGTCATGCAGTTGTGGGAAGCAAGTGCTGGACCATTTCAGCAACTATTGTGACAAGGGCTAGCATCCTTTGTTACACGATGAATTAAAAAAGGTGAGTAAAATATGCACACCTGGCTGAACCGATCTTGTCGGCCTTCTGTGTTTGTTGGTCCGGAATTGAGATCGATAGGTTGACTGTTAGCAAGTTCAGCTTCTCCCACCGCTGTTGCCACAGCAGGCGCAGTGCTGTGGTTCCAGTATCTTAGTTGTGGCTGAAGATACTGAGAACGAGACACGTGCCTACTCTGTTGGTTTTGTACAGATTCGACCTGGTTACGAAGTGCCCCCTCTTCTTTCAATGACAGTGTGGGAATCTGCTCTCAAGACATAAAAATTGTGAGCCGGTTCATACTCCCGAAGGAGAATTTTAGATTGGGCACTCAATACAATAGACATCTTTCCATCAGCAGGATCTATTATGCAATGTCTCTAAATTACAACTAGATTGCTGTCTCGCCTTCATCGAAGCAGGACCTTCACAACATTTGAAAATG
The DNA here is from genome assembly GCF_047967505.1 of Dipteris shenzhenensis. Classification (NCBI taxonomy): domain Eukaryota; kingdom Viridiplantae; phylum Streptophyta; class Polypodiopsida; order Gleicheniales; family Dipteridaceae; genus Dipteris; species Dipteris shenzhenensis. Next base: position 47,125,532 of record NC_141609.1, on the reverse strand, counting down.
GAAAAGCCCTGAAAACTTTCAAAACGGCTCACCGATTTCCAGAATCCACATTATGGCATCGGAAAGGGGGAATTAGTAGATCATAAATCCTCAACAGCCTTACCTCGACTCTTTGTCCCATCAAAAGATATCGTTCGTGCGTCCTCTTGCCTCCGATGTGTACATTCATATCACATTGAAGGCATAACGACGTGCCATCAATTCCGCAAAAGAAATAGGCTGCACGTTGACAATAATGGAACGCGATTATTCGAGCAACATCTCATGTAAAATAACAAATTGCGGATCGTTTCAAGCAACCTCATCATATACCAGAGTTGATCTCACATATATCACATCGAGGAACCTCCTTGGCCTCTGCGAGCTCCAGGCGAACGTGCCTGCCTGCAAGCTTGTTACACCCATGTACCTACCAAAAGCGAGGCATACGCTCACCATCACAATCCGTTCTTTGAGCGACTCCAGATTCGTTAGAAAGGAACCAGCGGTGGCATGACCGAAGACAAAAGAAAAAACGCTGCACGACTTGCCTTCTCATCGCATTTCTGGCACAAAGCAGCCTCATCAGCTGCGCAGAAATAGAGGGCGGGGGCAGCCTCACAGACATCGCAGAGGGTACGCATGTTGACTCTTCACAAAGCCATATGGAATCGCACAGACGTCGGTGGAAGCCCCATTAATTCAAGCTCTGTGGCAATCACACTAAGGGAACGGGAGGCAAAAAAAAAAGACCAAATCAAGCTCCGGCTACCAGGGAGAGGTGGAAAAGGAGGTGCGAGAGGGAAAGAGCTCGCCAAGATCTGGAAGGTTTGAAGTGAAACAGGAAGATTTGCATGCAGAGAGAGGACGAAGCTGAAAATGAAGAGGAAAAGAACCCAAAACAGCCTTTTCCGAAAGAGAGAGAAAACTAGAGAGAGAAATACTACATTTGCACTTCATTTCATTTGGGTTTCGCTTGCATTCCACGTCATCGGCCCCCGAATCTCTCTTGTGGTCGTCCCGCCTCCACGTGTCTGCCACGTCCTCTCCTATAGTGACCTGGCCACTCTTTTGTGTACGCGCCACGTGGAATCCTACAGGCCCACACTTTTGTTAATGTCTTATCCACTGGGAGTAGGCTTTTTTTTTTGGGAAGGGTTTTTTTTTTAAATTAGCTTCCAGGATAATAAATGGGAATATACTTTTTTTTAAAAATTAGCTTCCAAGATAATAAATGGGAATAGGCTCTTTTGGAGAGACACTTCCTTGAATCAAAATCTTTGGATATTTGGCCAAAGGTGGAGCCCTCATGGGTGAGTGAGTGGTTGCTGAGTTCTTTGAGTGAGTTTGTGCACCTTTGATTTTTTGGCTCCAAGTGTCAACCTACACCTCCCCTGCACTTTGCATTTTACCCTTTGTGAATTAGAAGGACCACGTGATAAGCTCTCGGACCAAGCTTACAATCCTCACATATGCTTAGGTTGCAACAAGGAGGCAATGGCGCCATATTTCAATTTGCCATCCCATCTCACTCAAGCGCACCTTTGCGCTTATCGCTTGCATCATAGGCTATAAGCATGACCCTTTTAGAGGACACAAAAGCGAGGTACTAAATTTAGCATCTTTAAAACTGGTATTACCTACCCCTAAGGAAGCACCATGGAAATGACCCTACACAATTAGTATTTACCCCATCTTACATGAACATGATGAGCCTTTTCACGAGGTAAATGCTTGTAGCATAGGTATATCACGACCCAAGTACACCATTTCCTATAAACATCCTATACAATTAAATCTTATATATGGCTCTAAGGAGGTCGAAACACTAATCTCATTATTAGTTTTTACTATCTTGTGTTTTTTATTTGCTATGTTATTTGTTGTTGTGTTGTGCCCTCTAGCTATGTTCTTGTAACATTGATGTGCTCTAGTTTACCCTCTAGTAGCATGATTGTTGTTCATGTTGTGCCTTCGCTTAGCTTGTTTAGTATTTATTCTTGTTTCTATGTTGCTTTGCTTGTTGATGTTGTATCATAGGCTACATGGGTACTGGATTGTTATTATAACCTTTTCTACCATTAGTCCTAGGTTGCTAAAGGTACCTTTTAATTTCCTACTTTGTTGATGCACTATTGCTACTACGTTGATTCTATATTGCTGATCAACCTCATTTGATTTTGTTAATTGGTATTATGCTTAAAATATGTCATCTTGAAGTATGGGACACTAGGCACCTCCTCCTTTGATAGCTATATTAACAAGCACAAACACTGGCAAATTTGGCATCCCTAAAAGAAGTGAAGTTAGCATTTCTTTTGTAGGTGACGCTTGCATCGCTAAAAAACATAGGGTCACAATCAATGCCCCATCACCAAGCATATGGTGCAAGATTGTTGGTTGATTTCATGTACTTCCTTTCTGCAGCATGGTGAGAAAACAAATTGCTTTGGTTTATCCAAATCTTAGTTCTTGAATAACAACGGATATGCTTAAGTACTCTCAATGGTGCAAGGAGATTGCTTACTTCAATACTTATAGACTTTTACAATGGCAGTGGCTAGATAGTTGGATGCCCTAATTACATTGTAGTCATGGTGGGGCGAGTGATAAAGCTCCTTTTGGTATAATCTTCTCAAGCCTTGTATAGGAAAATCTTTGTAGAATGAGTTGTGGAATCTTGTCTCATGATGCAAACAACTAAACCTTGTAGGACTTTATGTGACAACTTATTGATAACCTATGCTCTCTAGTGCAATGGAAAGAATTGAGTTCATGCATTCATTGTGATTGTGACTATGTGAGCTGCCATAGTGTTCAACATGGTATCACAACTAGCATAGCGTGGCTATGAGAGAGAGCTTCCAATTCCACATGTGGTGAGGGACAGGGACTCATGTTCTCAGGGAGATCTTTGAAAATGCAGCCCTACCACTTCCCTTCAAACAAGATGGGTTTTAACAATACCACTTTCATATATATTTTGCATACATAAGATGTTTATGGATTCACATCAAGGGGGGATTCATTCAAGAATATTGCAAAAAATATTTGAAAGACCATTTGTAAAGTAGGGGTTTTTAATCACCCCTTGACTTGATATGGGGAGTTTCTAATTGAACCCTTGAGCTCATATTTCATTGGATGTGGCTTCTAAGTCTAGGTGCATTTGAAAGGAGAGGCTACCACACTTCATTATGATAAATGTAAGTTTGTGTGTCACATGTCCTCTTGATAGTTAATATAATAAGCTTGGTAGTTGTAACACACGCACATGCGCACATGCGCACATGCACACACACACGCACATGCACGCATGCATATGCACACACATGTACACACATGCACATGCACACACACAACCACACACATGCATGAATGCATGTGTTGTGCATATACACATGCATGTGCGTGTGTGCGTGCACACACACATAGGTGCACATGCACATTTGCACACACAAATAGATACACATGCATGTGCACATGCACATGCACCATATGCCAAAAGTTCTAGTTCTAAAAGCAAAAAGGCCAGTCTTATGTCGTTCTCGTGGTGTGATTGTGATCTTCTTCTCCAATTGATTAAGTGCTGAATTGGTGTGAAAAGAATTACCTTTCTGGTTTCAGTGGTATCAGAGCCGAGGTCACGCTCTTGTGAAAGAAAAGAAAGTCTAAAGCTTCCTCATGTGGATTCAAGAAGAAAACACCTTGGAGAGAGAAGTCTTATGGAAGATTTCAAAGGCCATGATTTTTCCTTTCTCCCTACCTCCGGTGTCGAAAAGTTCAACCCATCGACTCCTAGTTGTTAGAGCTCTCAGTGCGCGGATTCCAGAGTAGGCATGCATTAAAGTCACCTTGTAAGGAAAGTCAATCGCCCACGGCCCTATGCCTCTGGCCTTCCGAGATTTTGCACTAGCCCACATAATTGCAAAAACCTTGCACCAAAAAGGCCTAATCCATTGTGAATAGCCAGCCATCGTGCGCGCCACCTCTGCAGACCTGACCATGCAATAAACAGTCGTCTCTACCTCGAGAGACTCTCGCTGCATGCGTCTCAGCCTCTGTGGATCTTTGTTAGGCCTTCTATCATCGCGGATAGCAAAGCGGAGCAGCTTGCAGTCCCATAGTCCTAATATATAAGGGCTGCCACTATTAATTACACTACCTCTCCGTTGCCCGCCTCTCGACTTCGTTTCTGCAGACCTACAATCAGCAGCAGCCTTCGGCTCATTACGGCAGCTTCTGCTTACACGCAAACTCAGGCAAATCTGCAATTATTCCACAGGCTTCATCACGCCGCCTTTTGGGAAGGTTCTGCCATCGCATGACGAGAAGAAAAATTTGTTCGAGTTGATTTCTACAACATATTAAGTCAAAGGTTCCTTTGACTTCCTACAAAGCAAGGGACCCCAAGGCTCAAATAGCCCTTTAAGAATTTACTTATAAAAAGAAGAAGAAGAAGAAGAAAGCGTTCTAAAGGTCAACTCAAGAAGACGTTTTTCCATATGGTGATCTACAACTCAAGTGCAAGACCACTCCATCGACTAGCGAAGGCGTACAAAAGAAGAGAAACAAAAGTCAAATGTGAAGACGCTTGAATCAAGAAGGTGATTTGGAACCACGAACCACCGAGCAATTAATTAGAGATCAGTCGAGCGCAAAGACGACTACGAGCGACATTATTGGTCACATATCTCTTACTCTAGTCCTTTTCTACCTCCGATCAAAGAGCGAGATAAATGATTTCTTTGCTTTATATTTCATATACTTAGTATCTTCTGACATCCGTTGTCTTACCATACACTTGAATCACATCTTTATTCCATCCGTTTAATTCTCATACACTTAATATCCTTATTTTTCCTCCATTCCGCTTTATTTGTACTTATCGCATTATCATGGCACATCAACCACAACCACCCACGTTCCAAGAGCAATTAGACACACTCCAGGCACAACTGGCCGATGAGCGTGAGCATAGGGAGAGATTGGAAAAGAGAATCAATGATAAGAAAAGGAAGAGGCATTCATCTGACGAGTCATGCATAGTGCACCCACACGTTTTGAGCACCACGAATAAATTACACAAATAAAAGCCCCAAGAGATACTTGTTTTAAATCCACACACACAGCACCCTCATCACAAAAAGAGTAAAATGCATTCGCCACTCACAAAAGAAATATGCACTCTTGGCACATGGCGCTATATTGGCACTGTCAAATTGGGACCTGATTCATGTGTGCAATGCCAGGGTGAAGAGAGTCCAATGAGATGGGAAAAAGGTCTACAATGCCATCAACAAAGTGACACCATGCAAACGGCCTAAGCCTCAACCTCAACAGCCCTCCTCAAATCACCAACCTGAAGAAGGACATAGTGCAGAATCACCTACCCAGAGGTCAGCACCAAACCGGCCATAGCTAGTGGTTCTAGACAGTGATACTAATGAGCAAATAAATGCAACATGCCAAGAAGAAAAGCCACAGAACCAAGGGATACTAGAGGTAGGAGAAATTGAGCTAGAGCAATTGACTATGTAGGATGTAGGTGCAGAACACCTTGAGGACTAGACCAACAAAGAGCTAGCAACAGATGGAACAATACAACTTGTATGGCCACGAGTCTCAGCATTTGCCATGTCACCCAATGCTTACAACTTCTTGCAGTCAAAGGGACTAGGTAGTCTTTTTGAGAAGCTAAAATCCTTCTCATCAACACCTGCTATGACAGAATACATTTGTCAATTCATAACATCATATAAAAGCAGAGAGTTAGAGAAAGATAAGTATGGAACAGTAACACATAAAGAAAAGATCTTACAGATCTACCTTAGTAGATCCACTATGCAAGAGGCTTTCTCATTTCCAAATGCACAAGCAGAATATCCAAAGAAACATTTGGATGCAAGATTCTTTGAAATTTAGGATTTATTCCCACCTAACACAAAGTTACAAAGCAGGGGAATATGCCATGATATGATTCTGGACCCCATATGCAAAGAGGCAACTAAGTTTTTGGCTGACATTTTCAATCATTCAGGAGTGAGAAAAAACTATATGTCAGTAAAAACTCTTACATTCCCTAGTAGAGCAAAACTACAAGATTGGGCTCAACACATATCCTTGTTGCTAAACCAATTATGTATCCACTAGCAAGAGGATGACTCGACACCCCTCTCAACACAAGATATAGAGGACTTTGAAGCATTGATATTATTGCCAGAATGGGAATTAGACCCTCCACCTACTCTCAATGAGGATAGCATGGAAGGGCAACAATCCGAACAGACTCTAGAGAATGACAATGTGGAACTTTGCCAAAGAATACTGCAACTTAGTTCAATCTTGCTCCCACAACAGAAGGACCCGAGCATGGAAATCCAAGAGGATACCATTCCACATAATGACTTTACAAGAGAGCCAAATAGCATATCTTTGCAGGAATCACAAGTCACCAATGTTGACGACTCCACGACTCTAGAGTCACAACCCCCAAATGTCTCTAGTGGCACCATACAACAGAATGTTATTCAAGACATAGATCAAAATTCCACATGGGCACATGGGAATCAACTGTATGTCCAATACAAGCAAGGCCATAGCACATTCCAGATCATACAACATCATGCCAATAGTTACAACAAAGGTTTCAAGTATTTGCTACCATTGTGTCAGATGAGCAGGAAAGAGAAATGGAAAGATAGATGCTTCCATCACTTCAATCCAAGTTGCAAAGTGCCAAGATTGAAATTATGAAGCTCAAGGAAACCATGGCAAAACAAATTCAGCAACAACTCATTGCACACATGCTCTAGCACAAAGTAGAAAGGATGCCCTACAAGCCACGGTTTCTCTCCAAGATAAAGGCCTACAACTATCTGATGCCTTGAACCAAAAGGAAAAGGTTGAGTTATCCCTCTCCCATATGCAAGCCACTTGTGATGATATCAAGAAGGAATTGGTACAATTAAATGAAGGATTACTACTTAAAGAGGATCAGCTCCATGCCACATTAGACACAAACAATGAGCTGCAAAATAGCCTCAAATAGGGTGAACGTCAAATTCAAGCACTAGAGAAGGAAGGCATGGCATCAAGGGAGATACTTATGCACACCAAAGTAGAAGTGGACGCTCAAGAACAAGAGATACTCCAACTCTGTGTGCTTAATGATGAATTTCCAAGGCATCCAAAAGCAGCTCAACAATTCAATAATCTAAAGCTTACATACACCTCCACATTGGGTAAGTATAGAGATAAGTGCATGGAGTGGCAAAATCAAAAAGCTATAATTTCCAAGTTGGAAATTCAACTACTGTGTCATGCCAATGATGATGCGGAGGGGTCAGCACAAGATCTTTTGATACAAGGCATCACTACATTATACCAAGAGCTTGTTGCAGTCCTCTAGCAAGAGGATCACCTTGAAGGAACAATACGCATACTGTGGAAACACTTGCAAATCAAAATGTTACATGTACTCTCCAGTCTTGATTGGACCAGACCAGTAAGCACAAAGAATCTCCGAGATCTATGCCAGCACATGGATGAAGACAAGAGGAATGTGGTTTGTCTCTCAGGGCATGCAAATCTCATACGGTTAAAGGCTGATGCAATACTACTATATGAATGCTTGATGGGAAGCCCCCCTCTTCGGGTAGTAGCCGGACTCCTACCTTTACTGCAATAATCACTAGCAACTTCCATGGGATACAACTCCCAAAAAAATCCAAAATTAAAGCTGTCAATGCCTACCAGAAGCGACAGGGATCTGCTAGAGGAATACGTGCTCTACCTTCAATCTAATCTCCCCTATCTTGCCACTCTCTATTCTAATCTACTCACATCTTTACCTAACTCCAGTACTATCCTCCATATCTTTCTAGAAATCCACGCTAATCCATTTTCCTTGCCATGCCTCTTTGCCCATGCCTCTCAACACTATCGCCTAATCTAAGAATCTAACTCCTATCATCCAATTACACCTAACTTTCCTAACTTTGTTCCAACACTTGACAATCCATCCCCTTGAGGATTATCAAGTTGCTAAATCAATTTGTCCTACTCTTCCTCCACTTTCCACCAACATCCCTACTTCTAACTTCTCGAATTCACTACTTTCTTTGACCTCAAGCTTTTCCCTTATAACCTCTTCCTCTCCCCCAAGACCACATGTTCCTCCATTCTCCCTTGAGTTTTCAATGGAAGACACCATTAATGATTCGATCAATGAGCTTCAAGAATTGGATAATCCAATTCGCACACCCATAAGGGAGTTGCAACAAGATACAGATAGGATTCCCATGCCTGGTAATCCCATTGGTGGTTTTTGGAGGCAATACCCAAACATGCAGTCAAGAGGAGGATGGGACCTCTTGGGAATTTCAATGAGTATCTGCCAAGTATAAATCACTCCAAACATCAGCATGAAATTGGAGCCACAGCTTGCTTGGCATCATAGACCAAAGCTGCTTAATGAAAAGTACCTCCTTGAATACATGCAGGCTCCATCTTCTTTTTGCACGCATCCCACATTTGATGCGGTGCCCCATCGCTACCGGTGAGATGTCAATCATCATGATCTAGATAATGTAGATGCTCCTCACAATTGGCTATTAATCAATAAAAACTCTAAATCAAATGGACAAGCCAAGAAACACTCATCAGAGCCTTGGACAGCAGACATGCATCAATTATGCAAAGCAGTTATGACAAAACACTCAAGGAAAGTGCAAGATACAGTGAAGCCTTAGTATTCATCCTGGAGGTGTCCCTCATGACGATTAACGACCATTTTCCCAACCTCAGCTAAGAGGGCTCTCAACGGAAGCAAGAACGAAAGAGGGAGAGAGAGAAACAGAGAGCCACACAAGTTTTGGTGGGTGCAGAACACCCTAATCTTCTTTTTCATTCATTTATATATGTGTGTGAGTATTGTACATAATCGGGGTAAAGGCACAGTAACCTTTAACCCCCACAACCTCCCACTTAAAAGACAATGTGCCTTTAAGGGAGAACAACCAGTGAGCATACTATCAAATGCCCATCAATACACGACAATACTCAAACCGCTGACTAGGTAGATTCTTCATCAGCATATTTGCAGGGTGATCATCTGTATGAACCTTGACAAGCTCTATGCGCTTGTCCTCAAGTACGTCCCTGATGAAATGGTACCTGACCTCAATGTGTTTGGTCTTTGCATGAAAGACCGGATTCCGTGCTAGCTGAATAGCACTCACGGAATCACTATCTAATGTCGGTACACCTGTATGAATCCCCAAATCTCCCAGTAGCCAATCAAGCCATATAGCCTCCTTGCAACCTTGTGTGGCTGCAACATACTCAGCCTCTGTGGTACACAAAGCAACGCACTTCTATGCGCGAGACATCCATGGCACTGCACCACTTGCAAAGGTGAACACATAACTAGAAGTGGATCTCCTACTATCCACATGCCCTGCATAGTCTGAATCTGTGTACCCAAGTACATGCATGTCTCCTCTACCAAAGAAGATGCACATCTCCTTGAAACCCTTCATGTACCTCATGATGCACTTAACTGCCTCCCAATGCCTCTTTCCTAGATTAGCCATATACCAGGTAACAAATCCCGCTGCAAATGTAATGTCTAGTCTAGTAGCTATCATAGCATACATAAGACTCCCAACTGCTGATTCGAATACATAGAGATCTATAATCCTAAAAATCCTCCCCCAAATCACGTAAGAACTGACAGGTAGGGGTTTTTGGGCATCGAAACACAATGGGACAGACGGTTTTGGAAACCGTGGTCTCAATTACTGGGTCCAACACACGGACTGAAAAACGTTTTTGGAAATAGAGCTGTTTGTAAACTCCACCGGAGTGCGAATGATGAGCAACATAGAAGTCTTAGGATCTCCTGAGTCCACCGGAACTGACAGATGTGCAAATGGTTGCTCCAAACTTGAGTTCCAACACCCGAGCAGAAAAACGCAAAAACTGACACAGTGAGTCAAAAATCCAATGAAATGATCCCAGATTCAAGAATGAAGGTGTATCCAAGCTCCTGAAGTGAAGTGGACACCAAAAGCAAGCAATAGTTGCCTCTAGAAGTCAATACGGAGTCTCTGTCATTGAACGGAACATGGAAAAGCTCAAAAAATGACTTTTTCTTTGAAAACACTTAACAGGCTCTCAAAACCACTTCGCAAAGCCAAAGTGACTTTTCCAAAGGTTCCTCCAAGGTCTCTGCACACTCGGATGCAAGTAAAGTCGCCCACAAAGCTTCCCATAGAGCTTCTCCTTCCTCCCACAGAGCCGCTGAGCTTCCAGGTATTCACGCATGCTTAGCTAGATCACCCGGGCTCTGATACCAGTTGAGAGTGCTCTCAACGAAAGCAAGAACGAAAGAGGGAGAGAGAGAAACAGAGAGCCACACAAGTTTTGGTGGGTGCAGAACACCCTAATCTTCTTTTTCATTCATTTATATATGTGTTTGAGTATTGTACATAACCAGGGTAAAGGCACAGTGACCTTTAACCCCCACATCAGCTTCAATCCAAATCAACAGATAGATGCTCAAACAACAAGTCGCCTCTTTCAAAGGGCCATATCTCTTCAAGGGCATTATGTGTGTTTGTTTGAAGAAATGGTTGACACTGGCTTCTTAAAAACTAAGCAAGCAATCTACGGTATTCGTGGATTACAAGGAAAAAATCGACAAGAAGCTTGCTCCATCTATCACTACCGCCATCTTTACCATACTCATTGGATAAAGACACGTCTGTAGACCCAACCATAACCTGAGCATGGGTAATCAAATCGGTCTAGGGGAGTTGTTAACCCTGTGGCAACAAGGGCCAGAAGTGCAGTCTAGGACAAAAACTATGAGAGCATTATGTGTGTGAAGTAGCGGCAAAGCTCCGCTTGTAATATCTTGAGCCTAAAAGATAGTATGATAAGTCTTAAAGGATGAGGATAGCCAAAATCCTCTCTAGAAAAGATCCAATCATACTTGCAAAATCAAGATCTAGAGAGAGAAAGACTAAAAGCCTACACTTTCGGAGGTCCCTCCACTTTGTGTAGAGACCCAAAAGGTCCCCCCACTTTGTGTAGAGACCCAAAAGGTCCCCCCACTTTGTGTAGACACCCAAAAGGCCCCCCTCAAAAGGGGAGAGACCAACATGTATAAATATCTCTCAATAGAATGAAGCTCCCACTCTTTGGGGTTCAGTGTTCAAGCTCACTATTGTGTTCATGCGAATGATCTCCATTGCGTCTATGCTCTCTTACACTATTGTGTTTAGCATGCCCTTACCCTTGCACTCTCTACCCTTGAACTCCCTCCTCCTTATCCTCCTCCCTCATCCTCCTCCTCCCTCCTCCTCCTCCTCCCTCCTCCTCCTCCCATCTCCATCTCCTTCCTCCCTTTTCCTCCTCCTCCTCCCTTCTCCTCCTCTTCCCTCCTCCTCCCTCCTCCTTTTCCTCCTCCCTCCTTCTCCTTCTCCTCCCTCCTCCTCCCTCCTTCTCCTTCTCCTCCCTCCTCCTCCTCCTCCCTTCTCCTCCTCCTCCTCCTCCCTCCCTCCTCCTCAACCCTTACCCCTCGAATCCGCGAAGGAGACTAGCTCTCCACTCCTCAACCTTGGACTCCTTCTAAACCCTGCAACCCCCTCTAAACCTTGGAGCTCCTAGTTAACTCTCTCAACCCGATCCCCATTTCTAACCCTGAAATCCCCTTCTAAACCCTTGAACTCCCGTGGAGGCGAGAGCCTCCATTGATCATTATAATCAAGCCCTCTTTCTCATTCATGGATGCATGAGATCTGCCTTCCATGCTTTAGCCTACACCTCTCACTGGAACATGACCCGAGGACTTATGCTACACTTGTGAACACTTATGCTACAATGAGCAACGACACAACTATAGGTGACCAACACCCTCGAAACCTGCACGAGTAAAACAGAGACAATAGCGGCATCTTCATCAACGGCCTCCTAAAGCGACAATGAAAGAAGGTGGCTCCTAAGGTGCATGCAAAGCAACTGAATGACCTTGGCTCCCTCAATACACAGCTCATTAGTAGTCCGACTCAGCTACCTCCACAATGCTTAGCCTTTCACAGTCTCCCACGAGCTTTGAGACGTAGAGCGCCATAGACGATCACGGACAGCTTCAATGTATAGCCTTCTAAAGCAACACCAGTGTAGAGCCACGGAGCTTGCAGCACTTTCATAGGCCTAGACCCACCATCACAGCTCATCTTATTAGCCACCTCCATGCCTCTCAATAGTCCCATAGAGCATGCATGCAACAAAAGGACAGTTGGTCGTCGAGAACATCACCTTCTGGCATCACCTTCTGGCTCCTCCAAGATCTCCTCTGAAGACTACTCCTAAAGTTACCTGAAGCTTTCAAGATGCTTGCCCTTTGATTGGGCATGAGAGGAGTCCCAACATCTAACTATCCTCCTTTTGGATTTTGAGAAGTCTTATGACAAGTTGGATTAGACTTTCTTACAAGGCATTGTGTGTAGATTAGGCTTCAATCGATGGGACATGGGATCTCTGACCTTTATGTAGGCAGTTCCAAACAGATCCTCACTTGGAGGCTCCCCATCCAATATAATATAGACAGCACACCTCTATTGTGGAGGGTTCATCTGAGAGTCTAGAAAGGGGATGGCTTTCACTGGAGGTACACTGTCTTGCATTGGGTGTTAGGATCACAAGCAAATTGGTTTCTTTACCCCAACCAAAGGGAGGCTTGGATATCATTAATCTAGGACATAATTAAGATCCAAGCTGGGCAAGCTCATAGTTGGGGGCCTTGCCCCATGCTTCGAGTTTGACAACTCAAAGTGCCACCTCACCTGTCTAATTAGCACTGCCCCCTACAGGCACACTAGACCCCTACTAGGCACACTGTGCACACACTACATGTGACCACACTTGCCACCTTAGCACCAGACCATAGGCACGCCCTTGCTAAGCGTAGTTGCCACATCATCACTGCATGTGACACACCCTACCGCATCATCATTGAGCACTTTGCACCCTTTTTGCCCCTCCACCTAGATCAAGCCTTATCTCTTGATCCAAGAAGAAGTTGAGGGCACTCTAAAAAGAAAAATCACTTGATTTTTTGTGCTCCACATGCTCATCACTCGTGCACACATTTTGGCACAAGTATCACACACTTTTGAGCCTCGGTAACAAATCTACTTCATTCACACACATCAACCTCTACATCTACGCATATGACCTAGCACCTAAAACAAACAAAAAAAAGGAATTATTTGCTGCTTTTTCATTGCTCGATGGTTGGTCTAGGTCTAGTTTAGAGTATTTTAGATCATCCATAGCAGAGAGAACTCCAAAGAAGCCAATTGTAGCCATGCCAAAAAATTCCTAAATAGTTCCTACTTGGAGTTAGTCCCAGCACTCACATACGGTTTGACATCATCACATTACCTGAAACCTAACATTCATCAATTCAATGAGCAGACTTTAGAGTGTTCAGAGATATTGATCGACTGATCAATGGGCAGATGGCACATGATTTGATTTCACACACACATGCCATCATTGTAAAGCCTATTTGGCTATTTTTCGGCATTGTGCACATCATTTCAAGCCTTGTGAAGCCTCTTGGCTATTCTCGGCATCATTTGCCACAAGCCTTATAACATATTAATTATATATTGTAGTTATATCTTTACTAAATTTCACTTGATACATTCAGTGTTTTGCAGTTGATTCAGACAGTGATTTCATAGACACTTTGAGTACATTTCTTGCACTATGTCTATGACTAGCAACCTCAATCTAAAGGCATCTGCTACACTAGACAACTCCAATTATGGCACATGGAAATACTGAATGGATACCATTCTTATACTTTAGGACAAATGGGAGTATGTTGATGGGTCTACACCAAGACCATCGGACGACCCAACCAACAGTAGCTCTACTCCACCTGTTGTCACAACACCATCAGGCGGGATCTCCAGCTACACCAATAGTTTTCACACATGTAGCAGATCTTGCCATTGCCTGAGCATAGGTAGAATAGGACAAGAAAGATAAGAATCATATCATTTGATCAAGTAGAATGTGCAAGATATCATGCTAGGAAAGATCAACATAGTCTCAAGACATCAAAAGAAGCATGGGATATGTTCGCATCTCTCAACAAGTCCAAGAACATTTCCAAGATTCTCACATTGAGAAATCAAATCAACCAAAGTTTCCACAACAACAGTGAAACCGGTCATGCTTTACATGCTCATGCTTATGTACTTAGGATCAAGGATTATAACAATTAACTCGCAGTAGCATGAATCCCTCATCATCAATCGTTCACTTTACTACTTGACTTTCATCGACGACTACAACAGATATTGTTGGGTCTAGTTTCTCAGAGAGAAATCTGAAGTCTTTTCCAGATTTCAAGAATTCAAAGCCATGGTTCAAAACCAGACAGGTAGAAAGATCAAAGTCATGAGATCAAATAGAGGAGATGAATACATGTCTTCAGCATTCATGAACTTTTGCAGAAGTCACAACATTCGAAGACAATTCACTTGTGCAAATACTCCTTAGCAGAATGCAAGAGCTGAAAGGAAGAATGGTACTTTACCAAACGGTGCTAGAGCAATGCTCAGAGAGAAGCATCTTCTGAATTAGTATTGAGTAGCAACAATAGCCACTGCAAACTACTTGCTTAATCAGCTTCCTATTGAACCGATTTAGGGTATGACACCTTATGAAGCATTCACTAGACACAACCCACGCATTGGGCATCTCCGCATATTTGGTTGCATAGCATATGCCCACATACATGATGACCATCGCAGAAAATCGAATGCAAGGCCACGCAAATGCATCATGGTTGGCTACAGGAAGAAAGCAAAGCATACAAGCTATATGATCCCATCAACCAAAAGGTCATTATGTCCAAAGATCTAATCTTTGATGAGGAATCAGAATGGAAAACCTCAAATACACAGGAGATAGATGCACCGACTACATAGTCATCTACAAAAAAGGTTGATGAAGAAGAAAGAATTGCTAGAAGCACCCCAAGTAGAACCGCAGCAACTCAAACGGTCTACTAGGGAAAGCAGACCTCAAGCCCAATTGACATATGCTCAAAAAGGCAAAGCAATTCAGGTTGAAACCACCAACAATGCTCTTATGACTACCATCATGGCTACAGAAGAGCTAGTGTACTTCGAAGACACAGTTGACAAGCCAGAATGGTAAACTATTATGAATAAAGAAATGGATGCTTTGTACACAAGAATAATACTTGGGAGTTATGTGACCTTCCACCAGGAAAGAAGACCATAGCAAACAAATGGATACACAAAATGAAGTACAATCTACATGGAAGTATTGAAAGATAGAAAGCCAAACTAGTTGTTGCAAAAGGATTTGCATAGCAGTACGATCAAGACTATGATGAGACTTATGCTCCAGTAGCAAAGATGGATTCCATATGGTTCTTGATATCACTAGCGACACTCAGCAGATGGAATGTGTAGCAGCTCGATGTCAAGAATGCATTTCTTAATGATTATCTAGACAAGTAGTCTACATGCAACAACCAGTAGGTTATGTTGAACCAAGAAATGAGAATTAGGTTTGCCATCTCAAGAAAAGTCTCTATGGCTTAAAGCAAGCACCCAGAACTTGGTACAGTAGAATCGACAAGTATTTTGCTGATTTGGGATACATGAAATCCAATGCAGATCATACTCTCTACTACGAAGTTCAAGGGGAAGACATTACTATTGCACTTTTGTACGTAGATGATCTGATTGTGATCAAAAGCAAGGATAGCTTCTCAAAAAGTTGAAACAAAATTTATCTGCAGAGTTCGACATGAAAGATATTGGACTTATGCACTATTGTCTTGGAATTGAGTTCTAGAGAGATTCAGCTAGCACCTTCATGAGTCAGCTGCAATTTGTTTACAGTCTCTTGAATGCAAGATTGCAGCCACTCCCATGGAACAGTTTGAAACTTACAAAAGATTCAAAAAAGCCTACCATCAATGACAGGTACTATCAGCAACTCATTGGATCTCTTTTATATCTGACTATCACAGGGCCAAATATCTATTATGTAGTAAGCTCACTAGCATAGTTTATGGGGCAAATCCAAAACAGTCTCACTAGAATGCAACCAAAAGAGTCTTGAGATACATCAGAGGTACAAGAGAGTTTGGAATAGAATACAAAGGAAGTCATCCAAGGTTGCAAAAATACTGTGACAGTGACTATGCTAGAGATCATGAGACCAGGAGATTAACACAGGGATATTCAAATTTCCTTGGTCAAGGTGCTATATCATGGTTGTCAAACAAATAGCCAACTGTTTCTTTGTCTTCAACTAAAGCATATAGTGCACTCACTACAGGTGCATGTAAGGCTATATGGCTCAGAAGACTATTGTCAGAAATAGATTACTTTGATTAATCAAAGCCAACAACAATATACTATAATAATCAATCGGCTCAAGAATTGGCCAAGAATCCAGTATATCACTCCAGGACAAAGCACATTGGAGAGCACTTAATTAGAGAAAGAGTGTTACTTGGTGACATCACACTGTAACATTGTGATAACAAAGAGAATGTTGTAGACATCTTTACCAAACTACTCGGTAAAGAGCTTTTTGAGAAACACCGACAAGCTCTTGGTTTGACTCAGAGGAAGGACATTCCCATTAAAGGGGTGTGATGCAATGTAATGTTCAGTCCTTCTTCGATTCCCCAGAATCATCATCTTGAGGGAAGTCCTACTTCATGATGTTGATCTTGAGGGAAGGTGTTGAGAGATCAACTCAACATCATGTGATTACATGTGCATAGCACTAACACATATAGAGTGCTATAAAGGAAAGAGTTAGATGCCCTATACCTAACCCTAAATGGGTTTGTATATATTGTACATTTTAAAATAAATCTAGTGTATAGTTAGTTGTATAGTTAGTCATTTGTGGTGTGCTCTCTATTTGTGCCCTCTCTCCTCATCTCCACTCATGCAGATTTAAGATAGTATGGTCTGCCACTCCCTCCCCCAAGCTAAAATTTAATCTGTGGAAGCTTCTCTTGTGCAAGTACCCTATTCAAGATATGTTGTTCAAGTGGGCAAAAGTTTCCTCTCTTTTCGCTCTCTACAAATTTAAAGTCAAGAATCTGTCAAAAGAATGTAGGATCATGCTAAACCTGGTGCACACAAGATCAGCGGAAGAACTAAGGTGGCTCAAAGCACACTAAATAAGACATGAGAGGGAGATAGCAAATCTATATCTCTTGCAATGTGTGTGTTCAACAATACATGATAGGCCTCTTATATAGAGAGTGCCCTTTGAATAGTCAACACATGTGTGATCCTCTCATCCACATCTCTCCTTGTGGATAACCTCAATCCACATCTCCACATCATGTAGTCCACATCTTAGGGTGGCTACTTTAATTCTTTCCTATACCATACCTTAGCCCTTTAATCTATGTGCTCATGGCACCATATCTCAACACCTCCCCTTGGTGCCATGATCCTTTGGCTACTGCAAGGTGGTCAGATGTGAGTTTACAAATCCATCACCTCCCCTTAGTGCATACATTGCTACTTAAGGTGGTCAAGTGTGGCTTCTACATGTCAATACCTCCCCTGGGTGCTTTCATAGCTACTCTCAGGTGGTCAGGCTTGATTTACAAACATATAGGCAAGGTTGGTAAGGTTTTTGTTTCTCAATACATGTTGTTCCTGTCATTCTGCTCATGGCTTGATGACGATGGCGTTTGCTTCTTTGCTTGACGTAGCTGGTTGCATGATGCTTTGTTCTTCCATGTGCCTTGATGCTTTATGTGTGGATGCCATGCTTTCTGCTATGGTCATCTCATGCACTTGTGCTTTCGGCATGCTTTGTGCGTTCATGCGTTGCTTTTTCATTTGTTGCAAAGGTCTTACCAATTGATTTCTTTCAATATTGGCAGTGTCTAATTGCATACAATGATTCTGATCTGACAGGCGCGTAGAGCTCGGAAAGACGATCACTTTTCCTTTTTGGAGCGTGTCCAAATTTTTCCTGGATTGCAAGTTACGCCTTGTTGAAGGTTTTGTGAAGAAGAGGGCCTTTGATGATGTGTCATAGGCTATTCACATGCAACTTGAAAATTGTGCTTGGCAAGAGTTTACTGTGCTGAGGTAGGCCTATGCCACGTGGCACACTTTTAACTAAACTGAATTAACCCAGAGTTCAAACAAACCTAACTATGATCCAAGTAACTGAACCTAACCCCACTAACTGAACCACCCCTAGCTGTGATTAAGTTTTATCTCTGACACGTGTCAATTGTGGAGACCTTAGGACTTTGTGAAGAGATAATTCAGCAGAGATCTCGTCTGCGATGTAATGAGGACGGCGTCGTGGCTGGTGGAGTTGAGACTTTTCGCAGGAGTGTTTTGTGAAGCTCAGACCTTTCATCCACTCGTCAATGCCTTTCCAACTTATGTGCCCAAGAGAAATCCCTTTGCCAGTTCGTTTCAGCAAAAGGGAGCTGTAGAAGCAGGTAGTCGAAGGTCCCGTCGCTACTGCTATCAGTCCACCTCGCTGGCTGTTGAAGCAGATCGAGGCTCCTTCATTGCTGGGAGCTGTGGAGGGATGGAAACACGAGACTTCGGTTGCTGCTTATGAGCTTGTGTCTACGGAGTCACCAGGTTTTTGTTGGAGTGATGAAGTGCGCCGTCGACAGATCACTGATGGACTGGTGCTTGTAGGAGACTGGGAGCCATTGCTATGAAGCTTTTCTTGGCACTGTGTCATTGAAGAGGCAGGTCGTTTGTGCGAGCCTCGGTGGCTGGAGTGCTTCAGTGGAGCAGCGCAGTTCCTGTGCTAGAGCACAGTTCGCTGATGTTTGGAGGCACCGAAACCGCAGCCCTATTACCACCTTCTCCAATTGGCCACCACTGTGTGAGTTCGTGCTGAGAGTGGACATCCGCATACTCACCGCACTTCTCTATGACAATGGACTCCTGCCCAATTTCTCGAGGCTCATCTGCATCATATGCCTCACATAGGACTTGTAGAGGCCCGAAACTAACGCATCCAAAACTCTATTACGCCTCTTTCTGTGAGCCGTTCAATAATCGCAGCTGCTTGATATCACTGGCAATGGTGGAGGGCTTGCTGTGAGGTCTTCTAGAAGAGGCATTGAATAGGTCTCGTAGTCTGAGCCGCCTTCGTATTGAGCTGAAGTTGTAGAGACTGCTCGTTCAGTTGAGGCTTTGAACTATGGGAGGATTGCTCACTGGGCCGAGCATAGACTAAGATAGAGAGATATAGTCTCTCTAAAACATTCCTAACACTCTCGTTAATCTCTTTCTCCAAGATCTCTCGAGAAGAAGTGGAATGAACGGAATTCTCTCAAAAAGATGGATTTCTCTCGCTCTTTCTCTCAATGAATTCTCACAAGAACTTTCAAGATCTAACACTAATCTTACATTATAAAACTAATCTAGGAATGGGAGCAATCCTAGTGATCTACTAAAGAGCTAAACTAGGAGAGCTAAACCTATGCTCTGATACCATGTCAAAAGAATGTAGGATCATGCTAAACCTGGTGCACACAAGATCAGCGGAAGAACTAAGGTGGCTCAAAGCACACTAAATAAGACATGAGAGGGAGATAGCAAATCTATATCTCTTGCAATGTGTGTGTTCAACAATACATGATAGGCCTCTTATATAGAGAGTGCCCTTTGAATAGTCAACACATGTGTGATCCTCTCATCCACATCTCTCCTTGTGGATAACCTCAATCCACATCTCCACATCATGTAGTCCACATCTTAGGGTGGCTACTTTAATTCTTTCCTATACCATACCTTA
Organism: Dipteris shenzhenensis; assembly: GCF_047967505.1. Taxonomy (NCBI): domain Eukaryota; kingdom Viridiplantae; phylum Streptophyta; class Polypodiopsida; order Gleicheniales; family Dipteridaceae; genus Dipteris; species Dipteris shenzhenensis. The sequence goes on along the minus strand of NC_141609.1, from coordinate 47,105,669 downwards.
GCCCTTTAATCTATGTGCTCATGGCACCATATCTCAACAGAATCATTACCATATTTTTGGGAATGGCCCCATGTTAGATTTCTTTGAACAAGATGAAATCATGAACTAAAATAGCTAACGTTTACCTTGGCATAACCTGGAAGCAAACCTTGCTAGGTGATAGGGCTACACTCAATAATATGTAGCACTCTACTATTGGAACCTCACAACAGCCACTATTATTCATTGCATTTGGACATATTAAATTAAAAAAAAGCTTTCAAATATGCAGGGGTTCTCTTCGAGACTAACTTGAAGCTCATGGATCAACACTAGAGGCAAAAGTCTTATTATGCTTCCATTACACTTCCATATTATCCAAGCACATGTAGCATGCAACAAAATTTTAAAGTCAAAAGAGGCATAATAAGAGTATCAACCATACCCATGTCCTTCTTGTGGGTAGCCTCCTCATCAATGAAGGAACAACGTAGTCTCCTTGTGCTACTTCTTGCTGTCACATCTGGGATTTTTGACATCTCATTTGCAATAGCCTCTACATACACAAGAAGCAACCTTTTCCATCTCAGTAGTAGTTAATATAACTTCTTGTAGAAAGTTTGACAAGCATGCACTAGGCATGCACTCTAGGAAGAGAAGATGTACTCACCGATTAGGTGCAACACCCGAAGCATCAACCTCTTCCATATCATCAATAGGCATAGAAGGTCCTGCACCTGTGCTATCATTGGGCTTCTTGAAAGATGCAATCATAGGATGCACACATTCAGTGATGATCTCTGCATCAACATCAACCCCAAGACAACTACGATGTGTAGACAAGCAAGCATGAAGGATTGAAGTAGTTCCACAACATAATTCTAGCACATATCCATTGAGAGGGCAAAGAAGCTCTAAAAAGAATGCCATGAACTTAGAGACCGGTCTCTCCATGCTTTTACACCATGCTTCTTTGCTTGCTCAATGATAGCATGTAGTACCAATATGTCGGCATTGGAAATGACAAGCCAAGAGGTTTTCCAAAGACTGAAACCTCATTCACACACATACTTGGATTTCCTCCTGTCTTCCCCTTAATATGTATCCCATTTGTCTATCCACCTAAAAAAGCAACAAAACATTGAGACCAAATTAGTTGGTTACTTTTAAGATTACCTGAAGAAAATGAAAACAATCAAATGCAAGTAAGATAAATCTCCACATCCTGGGATATCCACACCACCAACATGTTCAAAATAAATGGCATCCATGGACTGCACCATAAACCTATAAGAGAGTTTGTGTGAGAATAGCGAGTTTTTTTTGGCAACCCACTATTACTTGTTCTACCTATTCCAGTTAGTCCTCTCGCTCCCTCCCTTCCCCCCTCCCCCCTGCCCCCCCTCTCTCTGTCTCTCTCTCTCTCTCTCTCTCTCTCTGTGTCTCCCCCCCTCTCTGTCTCCCCCCCTCTCTCTCTCCCTCTCTCCCCCCCCCCTCTCTCTCTCTCTCTCTCCGTCTCCCCCCCCCCTCTCTCTCTCTCTCTCTGAGTCCCCCCCAGTGTGTGTGTGTGTGAAACTCTCTCTCTCTCTCTCTATGTGTGTGTGTGTGTGCACATGCGTGTGCACGCATGCATATAACTCCCCCCCCCCTCTCTCTCTCTCTCTCTCTCTCTCTTTCTCTCTCTTTGTGTGTGTGTGTGCGCGCTTGCACGTGCATATAACTTCCCCCTCCCCTCTCTCTCTCTCTCTCTCTAAGTCAACCCAAGCTCCCACACCGTGCTGGGATCGCCTCCTCCAGGCCACTATCATCTCCATACTACACCCATCTCACCTAGTCAAATCACCCAGCCTCTAGTCTCATCCTCACACTTTCATGCCACAGTCCTTTCAGTTTTCGTTAGAGCATGGATGAGCTGACCCATCGGAGGCTTGGGAGTACTTTGCTGATGGAGGTCCAAAGTATCAGAGAGTGCAAGAGGGAGCTGTTATGCTTCGCACAAGAGCAGACGCGCTTCACCTAGGAGTAGGCACGTCTCATCCAGGAGTAGTATCAGGCTATTCAAGACCAAGCTGATCTTATTCAGGGGCTTGGACAGGAGATCTCATAGCTCCGACAGAAGGTCACTGCTATATGTACAGTCCTAGGGAGCACCACAGTTGTGGAGGAACAGATTGTGAGCATGCAATCTGCCATCGACAAGACATCTAGATGGATCGACGTAGCCAAACGGGAGCATGCAAGGGTAACCATTTTGGCTACCCTCCTGTAGCAGCAAAGAGCCAGTAAGGCTCTCAACATCAGAGTACGTGGGATTCCCCACACTAAGGCTACATCGATGGCAAATGCGACAGCCTTCATGACCACTACCCTAGGGGCGACTGAGCACATGATTGAGAGAGCATGGAGAGTAGGGAGGGACCCCAACCGAGAGTAGCCCCTTATCATATAGTTCCATGATGCCCAGGCACGACTTTGACTTTACATCATAGGTCAACCTTATGAGACCAGCCAATGATGTCCATGGATCAAGACCTCACTCTACTATAGGTTGAGGAGAGGCGTTTTCTATTGCAATAGTGGGATCACAAGCCCACAAGGAGGGGAAGTGGGTAGTAGTATGAGATGGACGACTCCTTACAGGCCCTCGTCGGGCACCCACCTCTCCTCTCGCATAGGGAGGCAGGGTCTATGAGACTCAGACATCTGAGACCCTATCCTGTACCATCTGGAACTATATGGTCAGAACCAAGGAACTTCTCAGAATCCTATATAGGTCACGACATACTCTTTTATATAGAGACACATAAGAGTCCAGAGTGCCCACTACCAATAGTCAGCGGTCAGGTATACATGGGAGTCTGCCTATAGAGATGATACGAGGGATATAGGAGGGGTCTGAGGGTCAAGAGGAGTCGCAGTCCTTTATAGATCTACACTTTTGGGGGCCATCTCAATGGAGCAGAGAGACCCATACTCCAAGTTTCTCTCGATCTAGATTCAACACATGGATAGTTAGGATCTGTTTATTGCAGTTTGCTGCTTCTCCCCCAAGACCTCCCTCTTTGCCAGAGATATTTGAGGGGAGGATGAGACATCCCCATTTGCTGCTCTTTATCAATCCCTTGTTGACTTCTCTAGCCCTCGGAGATGTCCTCCTAGTTGGGGAGTTCAATGCGAGGATAGGTTAGCGCTTCATCACACACCACTCCTCGACTTCAGGGATGATTCCACCCTACTACCAAATATTGACCTTGAGGAGGCAGGTATGCTACGAGTTTCAGATGACAGACGAGGACCGTTCACATCTTATGGGTAGGCCCTATTAGACCTCGGTAGGATGCATGATCTCATTATCTATAATGGTCTTGACAGATGGCTCGCATCAGGTGACTTCATGTGCTTTCCACATGGGGGAGGCTTCAGTGTTGTGGACTACATCATGGGATCCCCTACCTTCACATCCTGCATCCACCGACTTTACTGTAGCACCTCTCCCTCCAGGGGCTAATCATACCTTTTTTTTAAAAAGCATTTCTACCCCCCGCCGCATAACACTTTCTACCTCGTTGAGTTCTTACTCCACCTACCATGATATATGCTTTGATCAAGATCACTCACCTACTTACTCTGACCGTCTGTACATACTTCTCGCATACATTGACTTTATACCCCTATTAAAGGATCGTGCTGCCCTAGTCACTCACTCACTACACGAGGCTGCTCTTCACACCTTCCCCCACACCACCCGCCCACCACCACTTAGGACCGTACCTTGCAATAGTTGGTACGATGATAAGTGTAAGGCTTTATGCTATCAGCTCAGATTTGAAACAAAAAACAGCCTTTCGAGCGAACCAAAGATGCTATGCGAGTATCGTCGATTGGTATGCAAGAAGAAACTTGACTTTGTGCACCAAAATGAGGAGGAGCTACTAAACATTCTGTTCAGTAACAACTCTAAGGACTTCTTGCGGAGATTTCTAGAGAGACGGTCCCCCTCACTACTCACTGACACTCAGCTGTGGTCTAATTCTGTACACATGCTCTGAGAGTGCTCTCAACGGAAGCAAGAATGGAAGAAGGAGAGAGAGAGACAGAGAGCCACACAAGTTTTGGTGGGTGTAGAACCACCCTAATCTTCTTGCTTCATTCATTTATATATGTGTTTGAGTATTGTACATAACCGGGGTTAAGGCACAGTGACCTTTAACCCCCACAACCTCCCACTTAAAGGACAATGTGCCTTTAAGGGAGAATAACTAGTGAGCATACTATCAGATGCCCATCAATACACGACAATACTCAAACCGCTGACTAGGTAGACTCTTTGTCAGCATATCTGCAGGGTTATCATTTGTATGAACCTTGACAAGCTCTATGCGCTTGTCCTCAAGTACCTCCCTGATGAAATGGTACCTGACCTCAATGTGTTTGGTCTTTGCATGAAAGACTGGATTCCGTGCTAGCTGAATAGCACTCATGGAATCACTATGCAATGTCGGTACACCTATATGAATCCCCAAATATCCCACTAGCCGATCAAGCCATATAACCTCCTTGCAACCCTCTGTGGTTGCAACATACTCAGCCTCTGTGGTAGACAAAGCAACACACTTCTGTGCGCGAGACATCTACGACACTGCACCACCTGCAAAGGTGAACACATAACCAGAAGTGGATCTCCTACTATCCACATGCCCTGCATAGTCTGAATCTGTGTACCCAGGTACACGCATGTCTCCTTTACCAAAGCAAATGCACATCTCCTTGGTACCCTTCATGTACCTCATGATGCACTTAATTGCCTCCCAATGCCTCTTTCCTGGATTAGCCATATACCGGCTAACAACTCCCACTGCAAATGCAATGTCTGGTCTAGTAGCTATCATAGCATACATAAGACTCCCAACTGCTGATGCATAAGGAACCTTGGCCATCATGGCCCTCTCCTCATCTGATTTGGGACTATCTGTATGACTCAGTTTCACATATGGAGGCAATGGAGTACTCACTGCCTTCCCCCCCTCCATATTGAAACGCTGTAATACTTTTGTAACATACTCTTTTTGTGAAAGCCAAAGGAGTTTCCTACTCCGATCACGCGTGATGCACATACCAAGAATATGACCTGCAAGTCCCAAATCCTTCATATCAAAGGCCTCATGCAACTTGGCCTTTAATGCATCGAGCTCATAAGTGTTCTTGCTAGCCAATAGCATATCATCCACATATAGTGCCAGGATTATCAGCCTGCTACTATCCTTAGCTCTTTTAGTGTAGAGGCAGTGATCAATTTCACTCCTTCTAAAACCTTGGGACCGAATGAAAGCATCAAACTTCTGATACCATTCTCTAGGTGCTTGCTTAAGACCATAGAGACTCTTCTTCAGTTTGCAAACTAAATGCTCTTTGCCCTTTTCTTCAAAGCCTTCCGGCTGCACCATGTAAATTTCCTCATGCAAATCCCCATGCAAGAAAGCTGTCTTGACATCCATTTGCATAAGCTCCATATCCTCTGATGCCACTAGTCCAAGCATGCATCTAAGTGTGGTCATCTTCACAACCGGAGAGAATATCTCATCAAAGTCCACACCCTTCTCTTGCTTGAACCCTTTAGCAACCAAACGGGCCTTGTACCTAGGCACATCATCACCTGTGACCTTCATTTTGTAGACCCATTTACATGGCAATGCTTTCTTTCCATGTGGCAAAGAAACCAAGTCCCAAGTCTTATTCTTCATAAGTGAACTCATCTCTGATTGCATAGCATACTCCCACTTGCATTGATCCTCATGCATCATAGCCTCTTTGTAGCAAGAAGGCTCCCCGCAATTAGTAAGCATCACATAGTCTACCCCTGGAACAAACCTATCAGGTGGTCTAGACACTCTAGATGATCTTCTCAAGGGCATTTCAGCTTGCTGTCCCATTTGCATATCAGCCACATTTGGCTCATCATTTCCACCAATAGATGATCCATCATCTACCCTTGATTGTATACCTGTGGGAGTACTTGGTGGTTCCATTTCTTGCACATTTGGTGCATGGACAGCTTGCTGTCTATCAACATATGCAGGTGGATTCACATCCTGGAAAGTAATTCTCCTCATTTCCACATCCCTCATGGGTGCCTTATGCATCTTCTTCTCATTGAAGACCACATCATGGCTGCGTATGATCTTCTTTGCTTCTGGATCCCAGAGACGATAGCCCATCTCTCCACTTTCACCATAACCCAGAAAGATGCATTTCCTAGACTTAGGATCTAGCTTCTTTCGAAGCTCTTTTGGCACATGTGCATATGCCTCACACCCAAATATACGCAAATGAGAGTAAGAGGGCTTCTTGCCACTCCATGCCTCTTCAGGAATACCACCATCCAAACTCTTACTAGGTGATCTATTGATCACATGCACTGCAGTCTTCATTGCCTCAGCCCAAAAACCACCAGAAAGACTTGCATTGGAAAGCATGTATTGCAACCTTTCTTGAATGGTACGGTTCATCTTTTCTGCAACTGGATTTTGCTCTGGAGTACGAGGGGATGTGAGCTCCCTCTTAATCCCACGTGTATCACAGAAATGCTGAAAGTCATGAGAGAGATACTCTCCACCATTATCAGTCCGTAGGCATTTAAGCGTTCTACCTGACTGATTCTCAACCAAGGCCAGCCATTTCTGAAATACCTGGAACACATCACTCTTCCGAGCTATAGCATAAGCCCACGCTTTCCTAGTTGCATCATCAATGAATGTCACATAGTATTCAGCCCCACCTAATGACCGTGTAGGCATGGGACCACATACGTCTGAATGCACCAAATCAAGCTTTTCAAACTCTTTCTTTCCCCTTCTTTTATGGGCTGATTTAGTCTGCTTCCCATAGAGACAATGCTCACAAAATTCAAAATCAGAGAAACTCAAATGCGGTACATAACCCAAACGACATAATAGTTTCATTCCATTCTGGCTCATGTGCCCCAACCTGCAATTCCACAAAGAAGTGCTTGGCTGCTCGGTTATTGCAACAACATGATCAAATACCCCTGATACATGTAAGGGATACAAAGTCCCACACTTGGCACCCCTAGCCAAAAGCATAGAGCCCTTCTGAATTTTCCAACTCTGAAAGCCAAAAGTGGTGTGAAAACTAGCATCATCTAGCTGACCCACTGAAATAAGACTCTTGGTCAGCTTAGGCACATGTCTCACATGTTTCAAAACAAATGCAAACCCATTTGTAAAAGAAAACTTTATGTCACCTGCTCCCACTATGTCACATGCATAGTCATTTCCAAGATGCACACAACCTGTCTTTCCACTGTCATAAGTGGAGAACCATTCCCTACAGGGAGTAACATGGAATGAAGCACCAGAATCCAAAATCCAATCCTGGGAATATGCATCATCTGAAGTGGTAAGCAACTCTGCATATAAACTAGACATGAAGTGAATGCCATTGTCACCATCATGTGTGACTGCATTGATCTCCTCGATCTTCACTTTTCCTTTGTCCTCCCTTGGACTCTCTTCCTTTTGATTTGCACCCCAATCTGCATTCTTTTTCTTATCCTTTTGCTCTCTTTTCAGCTTGTAGCAATACTTTTTCATATGGCCCTTCTTGCCACAATGGTAACACTCAATGTTCCGTGCCCTGGATTTGCTACGAGACTTCCCTCTTTCTTGGGACTTCCCCCTGAACTGTGATATGCCCCTTAGCACATTTAAGGCTGCATCCTGCTTGTTGCCATCCATAGACTTCTCTAATCTCCTCGACCAACAAGCTACCCACAACATCATCAAATTTCAATACTCCACCAGGTGCAGAGTTACTGACAGCTGTATGAAAGGTATCCCATGAGGATGGCAATGAACATAAGAGAAATATTGCCTTAGTCTCCGCATCAAAATTCATTTTCTGAGCCTGAAGCTGGCTAAAAATAATATTGAATTCATTCAATGGAGACCCCTTCCTTCATCTGCAGCCTCTTCATGAGGTAAACTTTATTAGAGGCAGTTTCCTTCTCATAAGTGGCACACAGTTTCTTCCACAAATCTTCAGTAGTCTGCTCATTTACTACTGTGAAATAAACTGACTCTGCAAGATGAAGTCTAATAGTAGACTTTGCTAATGCATCCAACTCATTCCAATCATCCTCAGACATATTTGCAGGCTTAGCTTCAATCCCTGCCAAGGGTTTAATCTGCTTCTTTTGAATAAGCACATCCCTTATTTGTTCTTTCCACAAAGAAAAGTTTGTCCCATCAAACTTTTTAATGCTGAAAAACTCCTTTTCAGGCATGGAAGAGGATGCCATGATGCAAATGAAACAAAATCCCAAATGCTAGTCCCTGCAAGAGAGAATCACACCAAATACCAGATGCACCCAAATGTGTATGCCACAATAGACTGAAATATCACAAAAAACTCAAAGCTCAAAGCATCAAAAGATGCATCTGACTCATGTGCATATACTATGCATCCATATGAGCAAATCTGGCCCAAAAGAAAATGCCAATAAGTGCCAAATGACTCAAGCATAAACACCGTCCACTGGCATATGCATCAATTATATCTCATCCAAGAGAGCATAGCACTATGAGTGCATCACCAACAATGTGTCAAAGCTGTCCCTCAGCATAAAATAGCATCCATGTGCAAAGCGTCCATAAAAAATAGCATCCCACAAGGAAATTTGGGCCTATCAGCGCATCCACCAATAAGGACCGCAATGCATTCAAATGGCCTATAAATCATCCACTGCAACCCAATGCATACCACGAATGAGCGCCCACTGCTCAAACTGCAACCAGAGTGATCTGCATAAGGTATGCTCAAGAAATCATAGTCCCACGGTAATGAGCGCTACTGAAAATAGAACCTGAGATGCCTCAAAACATGGGCGCCATTGCATAATCGGACTCAGCAAGAAAATCTGCAAATATCTCTCTTCTGCCAGAACTCCAAAATCCCAACCGATGAGTGAGAAATGGGAGTCAACACTTATCCACTGCCATGTGGCATAAATCTAAGGTTTCAAAACCTTAGTATGAAAAATGCATAACAGAGAGACGAAATTGAATACACAGAGATTTATAACTCTGAAAATCCTCCACCGAATCACGCAAGAACTGATAAGTAGGGGTTTTTGGGCGTCCGGAACGCAATGGGATAGACGGTTTTGGAAACCGTGGTCTCAATCACTGGGTCCAACACACGGACTGAAAAACGTTTTTTGAAACAGAGGTGTTTGTAAACTCCACCGGAGTGCGAATGATGAGTAACGTAGAAGTTTTAGGACCTCTTGAGTCCACCAGAACTGACAGATCTGCAAATGGTTGCTCCAAACTTGAGTTCCAACACCCGGGCAAAAAACGCAGGAACTGACACAGTGACTCAAAAATCCAATGAAATGATCCCAGATTCAGGAATGAAGGTGTTTTCAAGCTCCTGAAGTAATGTGGACACCAAAAGCAAGCAATAGTTGCCTCTACAAGTCAATACGGAGTCTCTGTCATCGAACGGAACAGGGAAAAGCTCAAAAAACGACTTTTTCTTTCAAACCACTTAATAGGCTCTCAAAACCACTTCGCAAAGCCAAAGTGACTTTTCCAAAGGTTCCTCCAAGGTCTCTGCACACTCGAATGCAAGTAAAGTCACCCACAAAGCTTCCCACAGAGCTTCTCCTTCCTCCCACAGAGCTGCTGGGCTTCCAAGCATTCATGTACGCTCAGCTAGATCACCCGGGCTCTGATACCAGTTGAGAGTGCTCTCAACGGAAGCAAGAATGGAAGAAGGAGAGAGAGAGACAGAGAGCCACACAAGTTTTGGTGGGTGCAGAACCACCCTAATCTTCTTGCTTCATTCATTTATATATGTGTTTGAGTATTGTACATAACCGGGGTTAAGGCACAGTGACCTTTAACCCCCACATGCTCTATGATATCAGCCAGCCCCTAACCTATCACATATGCCATGCCCCACATCTTGCACCCGCTTCACTAGGGGGGGTAAAGGATTCCATAATGAAACTTCATAATGGTCGAGCGAAGGATCAAGAGGGACTATGCACTGAGTTCATTGCATATGGGATTAACCTCCTAGCCTTGATCTTAGCCAAGCTATTTAATGAAGCTATTTGCTTGGGGTTTCCACGCACCTGAACCATTAACACTATCTCACCCATCCATAAGGCAGGGGATCCCATGAGCCCAGAGAACTATAGGACCATTATGATTGGACATGTCATGTCCAAGATTTATGCATCAGTACTTGATTCTAAGGTCAGCAGATTTGCGGAGTGTCAAGGACTTAGAGCAGCGAGACATGCTGGTTTCACGCAGGATCATGGGACCATGGACCATATTCTTGTGGTTAGTGTATCATTGAAGATGCGAAGGCATGGAAGCAGAGGGTTTACTATTGCTTTGTGGATTTTCGCAAGGTATTTGACACCGTTCCAAGAGCCCGCCTCATACAATGCCTACAAGATTTGGGTTATGACTAGGAGATCATTTGGGTTGTCATGACACTTTATGAGCGAGTTTCAGGTAGAGTCCGGACAGGATTTGGATGGACAGACGAGATCATGAGCACTATCAGGTCAAACAAGGGTGTCCATTATCACCTACCTTATTTGGCCTCTACATAGAGCTCGAGACAATGATGTAGACACAGGGGGTAGGTTGCTCTCTCGCGGGCATGTTGATTCGGATATTGCTTTATGCAGATGACCTGGCTCTCTTGTCTTCCTCAGCAGAGGGGCTCTAGAGACACCTTGACACACTACAGTCCTTCTGTGAGTCTCATGATTTGAAGGTCAACTTGGGTAAAACCAAGGTTATGATCTTCAATACATCTCGAGTCATCATGCGCGAGGAGCAGTTCGCATTTGATGGGACCCCTGTTGAGGTAGCTTCATCATACACTTATCTTGGGGTCATCTTTTCTGGACCTATCTTCATGAATGAGACCCGCGATGCATGCACACCTAAGCAGAGGATATGCTTCATTGGCTAGACTAGAGAGGTAGTGCTTCTGCTCTCACTTTCAGGATCCACAGACCAAAGGGTTGCTTTTTTATTCCTTGGTCCGCAGCAGGGATGTATGGTAGTCCATGCTGGGGGCCAGACTTGTCGGATACAGAGTGGGCCAGATGGAGTGGCTACAGGTTCTCATGTTATCATGGATGATCTGTGGTAAGTCATCCATTCCTCACCAGATCATTCGAGCAGAGTTTGTGGGTCACCCCCATTACAACTAGATGCTCCATTTCAAGTTATTACATATCTGTACTCAGTCAGGGAGTATGGGGATTACACATCTAGGCATAGCAGAATACCATGGCTAGCACTATCCTCTTCTATGGCACTTGTAGTAGGGGGAGACCAAAGGTGCTGGTATGCATGCACAAAGAGATGGTTTGCGGGACTAGGGCTCCACATGGATAGACTACCTCCATTCTAGTACAGCATGGATGTTCCTTTCTCTCCCCTCCTATCACACGAGGTCAACCAAGTTATCCATGAGGATCTACTATAGCTACACACATTTCGAACTTGGCTGGGCCTGAGTGATCTTCTAGTGAAGCTGGGCTTCTACAAAGATCACTTCTTACATATCATAGTGGAGGGTTTCATTGATCCACCAAGATACACGCAGATTTCCTACCCCACTCGCTGAGGATCTCTCTTGGGTAGTTCCGAGTCTCTTCACACAAACTTCGTATCAAGAGTGACATAGTAGAGTGGTTACCCACCAGGAAGAGGCTCATATGCACACTCTATGATGTGTAGGAGGTTGAGACAGAGGAGCATTTCATCTTTAGGTGTCCTATTTACTATGAGATCCGAGGGCGTTTCTACTGCCTCTTTAGAGCTTTATGGGGTTTTGGGGTTTTGGCCCATTTCCTCTCCTACCCAAACTAGCGATGTTTGGCTGGTTTCATTCATGAGGTACTCAGACATTGCGAGAGGATACACTGAGCACGAAGACAGGAGCAGACTTCTTCCTTGATTGATACCTCTCAGAGCTCTATCATGGAGTTCTTTTAGCCAGATCACATAGACCCCCACTAGACGAGACCACCTCGACATGATCATGACCCGGAGCCTATGACCCGATAGCTCAAACAGAGTGTTGACTCACAAATCATACTTGGGGACATCCCCTCCTTGTTTAGGGTCGGAGCCTGTGACCGATGGGGGTCATAGTGGCCTTGGTTAGACGTGGAGCTACAACCAAGAGACGTACTGGGACTATACCCTTGGGGGGGCAACAATGCTCTATTGCTGACCTCATGCCTCCACTTCCACTGCCTCATCCATCCTGATGTCTTGCTGTGCTGATGATGATGATGATGATGATGTTGAGATTGATATAGATAGTTGACTGTTGACATGACTTTGTTGTACTTAGGAATTAGTACTACCATTTTGCATTTTTTGCATTCTGCATTGGTGTGGATGCTCGTTTAGTAGCTCCACTATCACATCTCATTGTATCAAGTTTTTCACAGTCTCATAGACCTATCAATCTTCCAAAGACTTTAATAAAGTTTCTCTCTCTCAATCTCTCTCTCTCTCTCTCTCTCTCTCTCTCATTGGTTGTTAGCAATTGCACATGGCATGTGGTTTGTAAACTCAAAAGCCTTGCATTATATTTTTGCATGATGGAGTTTTGCAATCATTGGCCAATTAATAATGATAATTCAAGGTTTGTGCTCCAATTTTGTGTAAGAAGAAGAAACCATTAATAATAACAATACTTTTATGAAAGAAGAACAAGCACTGCATTCAAGTCCATGCTAATCACACATTTTTTTGGTGAATCGAAACCCAACATTACAAAAGGACACAATACTACAAATTTCTCCACAATATTGGTGTACGATACATAATTGCACCTGGAATTATGTTCCAAGGAAAATAACAAATAAATAATTTTGCTATGTATTTGGGGTTCTGGGATATGTTCTCCTGTTGCTGAAAAATGACTTGCAAATTGTCATATAAAAGCATGGGTTGGTGTATGAACATGTTTGTATTGGCATCCATCTCAAACACGTGGAGGTACACAAAATACAAATGCTTGCATGCAAGGAATGCCTTCCCCTCTATCACTCAATCCATGAAATCCCAACATCTAGATGCTAGGTTATTGGCAATGTCGACAGTATAGCTTTCCCCCATCACTCTAGAGTTTTCAGTCTCTATCTTGAAAACTTAATGTTTCAAGGCTTTCAATACTGTGTGGTCCTTTACTATTGCTTCTAGAGCAAGGGCAGAATTGATCCTTGTAGCTGCAGCTTTCAAGACTCCCGGTCGATATCTTGGTGTGCAGATGCATTTGAATGACACTCTATCGGTGCCTTGTGTAAAACAAATACTCTTGTCTCTGGGGAGTTTATCTCATCCTCAGTGAGATTTGTTCCACAAGCTACTACCCATACTTGCGGCCGAGGAATTTTTGATCGAGGAGCATATATTCCAAGTATGGCCCACATTGTCATTGCAGAACCACATGTATTGCCTTCGTGAGCCCACTTGATTGCTTGGTTGCCCTTGCGAGGTGGACCACTCCATCATCCCCCAAAAGGATGGAGCTGCACTCCTACTGGTGTGTTCTTGATATTTTTCTTGCACTTCCCCTGTCGTGGCCCTAACCATCCTTGACATTGCACTTTGCTATGTGGTGGAATCCTTCTAATTGCCCATACGGTATTGTGAACTTCAGTCTCCACCACCTTTTCAAGAGATGTATCGACCGTCGTGGGTTGTGTTTCCACTTGTTCTTCTGCACTTTCAAAGTTGAGTTGTCTTGAGCCTTTCTTGCGAGGTTGGTTTGTTGCCACAAATTCTGGCCTGTGAGTGGCATTTTCCTCCTTTGTTGTCACCTTCTTGATGCTTTAACTATTACGAGCCACTGTTATGTTGTCACCCCTAAATTCAGGCTCTTGATACATATGAGTGCCGCTTATGATGCCCTCCACCATCCTCAACATTGCTGTAGGGGTTTTTCCCTTGCTGAGTTTGCCTCGCAAGGTTCTCTACACTAGGGCCGGCACCATGGTACTTCCCTCCAATGAATGCATGTCTCTTGGTGCTTTGCAACAACATATTGGCCAAGTCACTGACACATGCATCGTATAGATTCAATGACCCCTTGAAGCCTTCGGTGGCCAACCAACTTGCATGTACAGGCTCAGCAAGATTTGCTGTGGACACATGCGATTGGGCACATGCGATATGTCCTCCATGTCCTATCAAGAATGAAGTATAGTGAGTGGTTCGTTTGCAAAATTGGGTGGAAAAATAATTTTTTTAATTAGTGAATGGATACTCACACCAACAAAGTGCTTCCACCAACACGAATATCGAACATGCCACCAGGCCAACAATCCATCACACGGATGTTTGAATAAAAAACCTTCCCTATGGCCCACCAAGCCCAGATGTACCTTTGCTGTGTGGTTGTGTCCTCCTTTGTCGATGCACACCTCCACAATCGGCACAGGCATTTGTGCTCATCCTGGAAGCTCCTATGCATGTACTGGGAGGTGTGTATATGTAGGCTTTGATCCCAATGGAAAAGGCACGACCTTTCTCGGCTATGCATCACGTTCTTTGGTCCATTATTGAAGATTGTTTGTACTGCCCTCTAGTCACACCAGCCTTGTCTTCTATGAAGTCTTTAAAGTCCACAGTGGGGTGCCCACACTTCTCCATGACATCATTTAGCTTCAACCAGAAAAGGATCTGAGCCTCCATGTCCTCCTCTTTCATCTCGCACATGGTAGGAGCCATCAACTCTTGGATGCTACATCATACAACTAAAGTTAGGCATAAGCATCATCCTTTCAATGCTAGAGGGAATGTAGGAACACTAGCATTTTCCTTTCCTCGGATCATATACATGAGCAGCATGCGGTTCACTAGATCTACCCCCAAAGTAGGCATTGTTGTTGACATCTTGAAGATAAAGTGTTTGCTTTCATCATCAGCCGCTTGACCGGGGAAGAGGCTCCCATGGAAAAATCTATAAGCACATCTTTGATTCAGCTTCAGGAGTCTGGACTCCATGCCTTCATCACTTTTAGCGCTAGCACCAGGTGCCATATGCTTGAACTTGAGCCAGGTTGTCCATTCGACTACGTGTTATGTTGCTTCTAAGAATGCAAAGAAAACACATTTGTGTGTACTTACCATTGGGTTGGCCATGTATCGTTTACCTATGCCTTTGGACAAGAGGCTCCAACTTCTCAAGCATTTCCATCAACTCATCATCCGTAAGGGAGACGCCCGGGTCATCAATGAGGGCACTTGAGACTTTTTTTTTTGTGACTACCATTTGTAGGTGTCTTGGGATCTACTGCACTAAAGTCCTTCACCATTTGTTCAACCCTGTACCTAAGGACTTTTATGTGGGCTCTACAGGTACCTCTTTGCACCTTGTGATTGTGCATGCCCACGTGGGAAAAGAGTCTTGTCATTTCAGGCCCCGCCATCATGTAGTATGCCACACATTCGCATTTCTTCGGAAGAATGGGGGACCTTTTGCAAAAGAAATAGGCCAAGGTTCCCAAGCTAGTAGCAGACTTTCCAACAGCTGGAATGTTGTTGTTCATTTTTCCTACACCAGACGAGAGAAGATTATAACGTGCAATCAAAGAGACATAGTCCACGTTCTTTAATTCAATTTCTCGGCAATGGGTGTTCTATGGACTGACCTATCCATGCAGTGCGGTTCAACAATCCGTTAATTGACTTGTAGGAGCAAAGGGCATTTGTACACTCTAGTTCCCCCACAACTACTTCGATGAACTTTGATAGGAAATGTCATCGTTGTCGCCATTGCTTTCATCCAGCAATGGCCGTCATACTTTTGCTCCATGCCGTCCATTGCACTCGCTCCATGCGATGTGGGGAGCACCTCAAATGCAACGTTCTCGTTGTACATTGTCAGAACTTCCATCAACTTCTCGACTATGGTTAATTTGTGCAACAGTTGATGAAGCAGTCAATGACATCCCCTAGAAGACCTGATGTATGATGACATGCTAATGACTGCTTGAGGACCCTCCATTGTGGCTATTGTATCGTTGTCATCATCGATCAATACTGTGCCATGGCCTCCTAATGGTTGTTCAACATGGCTTGAACTTGGCCTCGAGCTCAGGCTTCCTGGGCTAGTTGTGAGATCTATTGTGGGTATAACTTGTGCAATGGCTGCCTTCCCTCATGCTTGGAATGATGGGTCCAACTTGCATGGTCTATATTGGATAGGCTGCAAGTGAGACCTATTGTAGGTACAGTGTGGGCAGGTGCTCTCTTTCCTATCACTAGCACAGTCACGTGACAACTCAGTGTTTAGCATGTACAACTACCACAATCCTCTCGCTTGAATGGCTTCCACTTGCGTAGTCTGCACGCGGCCATTTATAGGTGATGACGATCACACGAATGCCCTTGCCTATCACAGGGTCATCCTCACTTAGCACAATGGTTCAACCATTTCCATATTGTATCATTGGCTCTGACGAGAGGGAGTTCAAATAGATCCGCACTTCATTGGGGTTGCTAGACCCTGCATCACCAATTGGGCCAGCCATTTCAAGAGGTATCAATATGAAAATATCCTTTTTTTTTAAACAATTATGTTCACCATAAACTCTCCCCAATGTGCAATTCTTGCATTCCACCAAGCTAGCTATAGCCTTGGAATCTCGTCCTCTATAGCATGGCTTAATGCCCACCAATTTTGCAACCTCTTTAATTATTCATTTGCAGCCTCTTGACAAGAAAGGGCATTTTTCCATTGGCGACACTTTCTCTTGTGCTCCTCTTGAAAGGAAAGTTATATGCAAGAATGCTTGTGTTGTATCATACCCTGCTCCCAATGAAAAATACATGATCTTTCCTTTTCTGCTATGATTATGTCAGGGCCACCATTATACACTGTTCTCATAGCCCTCCAATTGGCCTATGCCTCATCTGCCACCATGAAGCCTCTGAAATTTGGCTTATGAAATCCTTTCCTCTCCATAAAAGAATTAAGCATTTCCCAAAACAAAATCTGGGCCATAGTATCCTCAACTTTGAAGTCAGATGTGGCTATAGTAAGCAGTTCTTGAATGTATGGGTCATACACATGAGCACCCATGGTTGCCCAGCCCTCAATTCGATGGTAGTGGTCCACACACACCCAAAACTTCTCCAAGTTTCCTTCGGGCTGCATTCTATTCACCAAGTCAAAGGCTAGAGGCAGGACCCATGGTGGACATTTTGAACACATGGCATTGACTTTTGCTACTTTCATCCAGATGACCTGGAAACAAGTCACTGTGTATGTATCCAAACATTGATCTCTTCTTTAGCTCCAAAATGCTAGAGTAATCATCACTCCCAAGCCTTTGGGTGGCTTGCATTCAGTGTCCCAATCTACAAGTGAATATGTCACAAAACAAAATAACAAGTCAATCCCATGTGTCTTAACATGCAAGAGTGACAATAATAACATGCAGACTGCTAACAAATGATTCCCGTACCTCCTCTTGTCATCTAAGGGCTCAATTGAATTGAACGATTGAATCAATTTTTCTTCAGACATGTATGTAGCTTGGTCATTAATTGAAGACAACAATGATTGTGTGAGAATATCTTTGCTGATAATTTGTAGGAGATTTCTTGAACCACCTATTGATGGGCATTGCTGAACCTTCTCAACAACCTTTTTTTTCATTTTTGCCAAATTCTCACAAGTGGGTACACTTCCTAATGGATGACCATGCATGCCCAAGTGTATAACACATCATGTAAAGATCTTGCCTTTGAACTTTGGAATGCAATAGTAAATGGTTGCCAAGCAAGTGTCGATCTTTGATGAATAATTTTTGCAATGAACACACAACACTCCTCTCTTCTATGCAAGGCTCTAACCCATTGTGTTTCATTTCTCTCACCCAAACGAACAAAATAAGGACACTCTTTGTTCACACATTGGAAATGTTCAATGCAAGATGATCTTCTAACAACTCCTAGAAATTGGGTTTGTGTCATCACGTAAGGCTCCCGGTAATGGGCATCTCTAGATGGTTGCATCCCTTCCATCATGTTTTTTCCACAATCTATAAGAGGCAATTCAAAGATAACATCACCATCATATGAGTGTGGCAGAGTATCCACCACTACACACCTCTGGAGCTTTGCAAAACATTCATGCAATTTTGAGTATAAAGGCGAAGATTTCAGAATTTCCAAAACTGAGTGGGATGCACATGCTCTCTTATTCATCTCTATCTTCATAACTCGCCGAGAAACACTAGATGAATCACATTCACTGTCCGAGTCAAGTGAGATTATTGTTATTGTAGTCCTTTTCTTCCCTTGTCGGATGCCAGTGGCTCTAACATGCTTGCCAATCACACAACCAAAATCAAATGCAAGACCATTTGAAGTTTCACACTTATCCAAAACAGTACTTACATGTTCATGTCCTCTCTCCTCAACGTCTTCTAATGAAAGAGAGCCCTTCTCTAAACCAAGTCCCTCACAAAGAACCTTCTCATCCACTAATGAAAGACCACCTTGAAGTCTAACGACCATCTCCTTTCCACTGGTAGCTTTGATAATAATGTTAGTGGTTGCCAGAACAAGGGAACCATCTTTCGCAGCCATGTCAAGAGTCTAGACCTTCACTGTGCAATCCTTGGTCCTTAGAGAGGCTACAAAAATGACGAGCTGGTGTGCATAACAAGATTGTATATACTGGTCAAATCTAACACTAACAAGTCTCCTATAAACCCTTAGTGAACTATAAACCAAATAAGGCTGGCCACGCCGGTATTTAATAATTCAAATTTTGAGTAGTAATGAAGCTTCACATGGTTTGGATGCGGATCCATAACAACTCAAGCATGCATGATTTGCATTTGGATCCTCCACCCGTTTTTTGTAATCATAACACAACCACCACCTTCTCAATTAACGCCCTCTCAATCTTTTCCAAGATACCACCTGTCAGTTATGATGGTAGGTATTCATTTTTTGCATCATGCTAGCCATCACCCTTAAATTCTGCTTACCATCCAATTTACTACCAAATCTTCCCTCCTCGAGTTATCTCCACCACATGCATGGAAAATATGCTTAAATAGTTTGCCAAGTATTTACATCATGCCGTCACCCATTTAGCATCATGCCATCACCCGTTTTTGAAGTAGTTGTCAAGTAGGCCCAGCATTAACATCATGCGCACAGCTACTCAATTGTTTCACTATTGTTGCCAGCCTCGCCTTGCTTGGGGAATTGAAGACATTAACTCCTTGGAATGTTGTATGGTGGAATTTCCTGAATTCTGTGGCAAACTTTTGCCCTGCTACCAATCATACGAACCTTTGGAAAAGGGAATTGGTGTGGACTTGCTATTTGTGACATATAATTTTCATCTTCGAGTGGCTCAAAACGTTGGTTTTTACTCCCAGGCAGAGTGCCAGGCCGATAAATGCTATATTAGGTCCGTAATTCGTAAATAGATTAAGCTTCAAGTGTCTTGACGAAAGATTTTGAAGGTCTTTCTACACCAGGAGATGCATAGTGACGGGCTGAATGAAAATCTCCTCTCATTTCAAGCATTCCGGCCACATTGGAGCTTGGGCGAAGCTTAGTCCGACAGACTTGACTCTTGGTTGCTGTTCTTCGTTTTCTTGGGCGGACAGTAAGTGCGAGCTTTGAACCCACGAGAGTGAGTGCGACACGATACTAAACCAGAGTGGGGGCTAAAGGTTGTGATGAGAAAAGCCCTTCTATTGAACCTTAACTCCCTCCTCCACCACCTCCAAATTTCTGCTGAACCTCAACTCCCTCCTCCCGTCTCGCCGGCGCATCATCTCCACCCACAGCATTGGCACCCCACAGCCCGCACACAGACATCCACAGTGACCTCATCCACCCCCCCCCTTCCCAGCCCCAATTCCCCAAATGGACTGTCCCTCACGTCCAGCTCCTTCCATACCAACCTATCAGCTGGAACGCCCCGACACCGACAGCCTCCTCAACTTCCTCAACAGCCATCTTCCAGACCCCAACCAGTGACTCTCTTCCGGACCCCATCTCTCTTCTTGTGCCACGACACCAGTTGCCTCTCCTTTCCATCTCTTTTGGATTCTCAAGGTATTCTTGCCCCACAGCGGTCGCCTCTTAATATTGCAGTTGCTTTTCTTAGGGGAGGGGGGTTTCGGGTGCGACGGGCAATAGCATTCATGCAGCGCTCATGCGGGAGATAGCTTAAGGGACCAAAGCCCAATCTCGACCTTCATGATGGTTCCGTCGACGGAACCATCCGCACAGCCATCTCTGCCTCCTCGCTAAAAGACAGAGCCTCACCTCCCCCGCCCAAAAGCCTCCAGAAAGCGAGTCTTCGTGATTTTCCGTTAACGCCGAATGCATCAACAAACCAGACAAATCTTTGGACGGAGGTCAGTGCCGGCTACTTGCAAGGCCTTGATTTGGCAACGTAGCTATCTTCATCTACCCCGGAATGCGAATTAAAGCTGTGCTGCCATAAATCTACTCTCACATGCCATAAAGCTAGTGAGTTCTCTCACGGAGAATTGGGTAGGCACAAGCTTCGCATTGATAACTAGGCTCCTCGCAGGAATTTGTAGAGACTCATTGCTCTCCCCTCCGCATTCTTCTTTGGTCTAGTGTAGTGCTTTGCCGATGGATACTTGACTGTAGAGATGGTTCTACCGACGGAACCATCGCTACAGTCAATTGAGTTGATATTGGTTCCACCCCGCACGTTCTTATTGCATTGTAAACCGAAAACTCAATATTGACTGTCATGAGGGTTCCGTCGACGGAACCATCCACATAGCCATTTGGTGCCAAGGGGAATCATTCGTTTCCTTCTCTAACATCATTTTTTTGGTTTCCATTCACCAAAACATTGCCTTCTATATCGCATTAAAATTTGACTGTCATGATTGCTCCGTGGGCAGAACCATCTCCACCGTCAATTTTTTGGTTGCCACGTAGCTAAAGATGCTTATGAGTAACTTTGTCTAAACCTCTAGGGTATAAATGGTTGAATCTACATGACACTATTACAATCCTACAAATTTTTACTAAAAATGGTTGAATCTACATGACACTATTAATTATTTTGTTGTATGATTCTTGGCAACTTACAAAGATTAAACTTACTATTGGATAACTCATAAATCCTTGTTTTTAATTATTTTGTTCTATGATTCTTGGCAACTTACAAAGATTAAACTTACTATTGGATAACTCATAAATCCATGCAAGTGAGCAATCATTCAATGAATACCAAAGGGAAAATTCTTGGCAACATACAAAGAGAAAATCTATTATTCAATAAATAATAAATACATGCAAGCTAGCAATCATTCAATAGATACAAAAGGGGAAATGCTGCAATGTCTACACCTCGAGGTGATCACTCAGAATTATGTAAGGTAGCACGTGAGTTGAAGGGGTTTCTTTATTTTATGGAGTTACATACATGGCAACAATAGTCCTACCGATGATATAGAAGCTCCTCCTACCAAAATCCCTCACAAACAACTATTTGTAGCTCATTGATTTTTATGCTACCGACATGATTTGATCCATTTTGTACTCAAAATGATCACATGAATAAAATGTTTAAACTATAGAACTAATAAATTATTGATCACCTTATGACCATGATGACGCTAACTAAATATGGATCACCTTCATATGTCCTTGACCATGGATACACCTCTAGGACCTAAACTTTATATGAGAAAAATCCATGGTCATAATTAAATATAGAGTTTGATACGGTCCAGCTCTCATGAAACAAAGATAAGTATAAATTTCTAAATATCTAGAATTTTGACACTTTAACATGATAAATGTATTCATTCATATCAGTCCGATAATTTTAACTACAAACATGACCATATTTGGAGTCTAATTGACTAAGTTATGGCCCAAATAAAATTGGCAAGAGGAACCTCCCAAGAGACCGCGATATTGCGGCCTCTAGGGAGAATCCTCCTCCCATTATTTTTTTGCCTTGAAAATGGAAATTGCACAAGAAAAACACATACTTTGACCCCTTTCTTCCAACCCTTGAAAAACATTGCCAAACATTTTCAAAAATTGTTGTTTGTCTATAAGACAATTGATTACTCACAATATCATGGGTAGGACAACGACCATAAAAGTAAGCAATGCATGCTACTTTTTGAACATAAAACATCACACTAGAATGTCAAAATTTATGAAATTCCTGGCTCAAACCATCGCCTTGCTCGAACGCAATCGCTCAAATTCTGGTAATCCTCGTACCGAAGCATTGCCTGCTATCTTGCCTGCCATCCATAGCCATTGTGAAGCTCATTGCCATTGTTTTCAAACAAAGCTGCCATCCATTTAGGGAAGGGAGATACCTTTGTTTGGGTATGCTTGTATTAGAGTATGTTAGGAAATTCCTTTGTGTGTAATAGATTTAATTCTATTGGTATTTGGGAATGTTTTGTCATTGATGTAATCATGTAAACATTATAAATCATTATAACGAGTACTGAATCCCATGGACAAAGATGCATGACCATCCTCAACCACTCCCCATATGAAGGCAAATCTTTGATTCTTAAATTTTGGCTAAGTCTTAACCCATGGCTTTGAGACCTTCCATCTCCTCCTTTCATTCCATTAACCTTCCATCTCCTCCTTCCTTCCAAAGGTGTCCTTCCATCTCCTCCATTCCATTGACCTTCTATCTTCTCCTTGCCCCTAAAGCTGCCTCTTGTCTTTCCACCTCCTCCCCAAATCCTGCCTCTTGTCGTTCCACCTCCTCCCCCCTCCAAGCCTCCATCCAAGAGCTCCTTCTTTGTGACATGTGGCAAGCTCTTCTCCTCCAAGCTGCCACATGTCCTCTCGTTTTTTTTTTTGGTGTCCATGATTAATATGTTAAATATAGATTATAATGATTTAGTCATGTAAATGATTATGTGAATTTTTGGCAAGTGTGCAGGTGGGAGCTATGGTTAGAGCAAAGAAGACAACATGAGGACAAAGAGGAGGAAGAAGTGGAGTGGATAGAAGTAGTGAAAGAGAGGCTCGACGTGGAAGATGTGGAGGACAATCTTCTTTGCACATTGGTGGGGATGCAAATTATCTTTCTTTGTCAAATATCAATACATGTAAGTGGTAAAAATGATGATAATGAGATTCAAGATCATGAAATAGAAGGAGAACTTGGTACGGAGACAGTAGTTGAAAATCCTAATCCAATGATGGTTTATGGCAGGATGAATGAGGACGCTATTGTGAAGACTGACCAAAAGAGAGCCAAAAGATTACTTGTTCTTAGCAAAAACAATTTGTGCATGTAATGAGTCTAGTCTTGTTGATACTACAAGAAAGTGAAGCAAGCAAGGTGGGGGCGTGTGCATCTACTAGAGTGGGCGAGAACGCGGCTGAAAGGACGAGGGGGTAGAAAAAAAGATCGGGAGGCCAGATAAGGCCGATGGGAGGCCGATAGACTTGGACACAGTCCCACACCTAAAGGTATGAGACAAGAATGTGACAAAAATCGAGTTGGACAAGATTGTGATAAAAATCTAGTTGGATTGAGAGTCGCATGGACATTGTTTTTTATTTTTAGAGGGCCTCAAATAATTGATAGTGTATTAGCTTCTACAGAAACAGAGCCACTGGCCGCACAAGTTGGAAGCACCCAAATAGGAGTTGTAGGGGGAGAAGCTCAATGTGGAGATCATGGTGGTGAGGAGGAGCTTCGTGTGGCAGAATTCCTAGACGTAGCAAGGCAGACGCTTAATAAATTACCGACACAAAGTAGTCAAGTGGGACTACTGCCACTGGGCCCTCACTCCCTAGTGCACATGGGGGTACAACTGCGTCCACACATCCAACCCAAACAAGCAAGTAGCATGCTCCTTTTTTTTTAAATTATTCACCTAAACAACATTCTAAAACATAATTTTCATTAGCTGTCCGCAGCCACAGTTGGCGTGGCCACAACTGCAAACATACAAGCATGAAGTGGATGCAAAGAGAAT
This sequence comes from Dipteris shenzhenensis, assembly GCF_047967505.1. Lineage (NCBI taxonomy): Eukaryota > Viridiplantae > Streptophyta > Polypodiopsida > Gleicheniales > Dipteridaceae > Dipteris > Dipteris shenzhenensis. The sequence continues at coordinate 47,081,614 of NC_141609.1, read as the reverse complement.
GAGGAGGATGACTGGCCAAGAGAGTGCAAACAATCCACTTATAAGTAGGGTCTAGAAGCAACAAGATCCATGCAAATCAATAATCCATTGTTGAGGCACTTGTAACTGTGAGTTTCTTGAACACAGCTAGGGGCGAGGAGGTTCGAGAGAGGCTTCTTGATGTTGCATGTGAGATGTCTATGCGCATGGAGACATCCACCAAAATGGTGGGTTGTTATATGCAATCCATTCCACGTAGGAAGGTCACTATGGAATGATTGGAAATACGAGAACTTCAACTGGTTATTGGAGTCTCTGAAGGAGGTGAACCATAGGAAGTGTTCAGAGGTAGATGGTCAGAGCATAGACAGCTCATGCAAGATCATGGTGGTTAGCCTCCTTGATGCATCACCGATATTTGGACTAGGTAGTGCTATACATGGCACTACTCATGCATCTTTGAAGCCATGGACATGATTCTTGGTGAAGGACATATGGCCATGCCAACCACCACACCTAGTGGACCACTCCCATGGCCATGTCAATCCCTACATCCGCTGCAACCATGTGGCATCGACAATCGCAGTGGCTAAAATTATAGTATATGTGTAGTGGCTCACGTCAACCACCACAATGGTCGAAAGTAGCCATGCCCACCACAACAATTGTAACCAACCAGCTAAAACTAGACACATCAACCCACATCCCCCACAGACGGTTTGGAAGGCCTCTCTAAGTTTTTGCCTTGTGGCCAAATCTTATTGTAGACAATGAAAGGACAATGAAAGGATTGGAGGCCCTTCTCATAAAGATCAAGTAGGATGGGGGTCTATGTGAAGCAGCAGGACTCCAGTAGTGGAGGTTTTTTTGTTTGCAGGTGGTGCATTCAGAAGCCATAGTATGTGTGCAGGGGAAAGAGAGGTACGTGTTGTAATCATGAAAGGGTTTTTCAAGACATGATCACGTGGTACATATGTTACAGATATTCTGATTTTTTCATGTATGTGTTATATGCAGGTCCACGTGATGCATGTAATGGCATTCGTGCACCAAGGTGAGGACCATAGGACCACCCCCTTGGATGACTTTGTGGAGGATGGGATCAACACCACAAAATGGGTGCGCGATGTGAATGATATCCCTGTGCGAGGTATTGCTTAGCAATTGTGTATTAGATTTGGCAAAGTTTGAAACACAAGCTAGGGGCTTGGATTCATTTTTAGTGTTATGTTAGGTGGCATGCAATGCAGATGATTGTTTTGGATGAGGTTGTTGCAGGCTTCTCAAAACATGGAGACACGCTCCTCGATTGCAATGCAGGGTGTGGAGATTTGTTGAAACCCGTAGTGCAAGAGGGGCACCCTCACTTTCCTCATGAAGTTGGTGTAGACAAACCCCCTTTGTCACCCATTGCACAAAGGATCTATTATTTTTTGGCATGCCATAGATGATTCTAGCACTTTCATCCAACCCAAGTAATGCTAACTAATGCAATCTTAAACTAATAGGAACTGATGCAATAGATAATTGATAAAGCTTCTCAAGAGTGATGATTGACATCCTCGAATCAAAAGGAAGTGTCCATAATCTATCGAGCCAATCAACTTTGGCTTCAAAATGCTTAGAAGCTAGCATGGAGCAAAAACCATTCAAAGAAAGATATGTCATTACGATCGTACAACACTCAACAAAGTCATATCAAAACCAATATATAGGAACTTACTCATAACATCTTCTGACAATATCACTTCGTGATATCACAATTGATTGCCTTCATCTTTTCCTCTCTCTCCACTTCATCAATGGGAAAAGGTATTATTGCTACTTGCTCCCTTATGTCAGCCTTGAATTTGTTCTACAGAAAACATATATATAATATGAAAAACGTTAGGGACCACTATGCAAGAAATCTCTTTTGTCCAAAAAAAAAGAGATGTTGATTGAATGGCTTTATCGTATATAGTAGACGAGCTAGCAGTATCCTTGTTAGAGGGTACCATGGTCTTCTTGTAGACTTTCCTTCCTTCATCCTAGCCCCTCTCCAAACTCTCTTTTTCTTCCTGTGTAAAGCTTTCCTAATTTCAAGGGATTAGAGAGGGATTTGAGGTGTACCAATGAGGGTGCTCCTTTGTGTGGGACAATGGTAAATTGAGGTGTACAAAAGGACATGTTGTGCATTTATGGGTGGGGAGACCTCTCACCCATGGTCTAGACCCATGTTACTCACTCCTAGCTATTGATCTAGTCTCCAATCCAAGGGTCACATTCAAATGTATGGTAGATCACTCCCAGCCATTAGATCAAGGGGTAGATCCAAGGGAGGGGATGAGAGGAAAGTGTGCTTCAATCTAGGCCATAGATCAAGGGGTGGATCCAAGGGAGGGGATGAGAGAAAAAAGCGCTTCAATCTAAGCGATAGATCAAGGGAGGGGATGGATGCAAAAGGCACTTCAATATGGGCCATAGATCAAGCATGGATCCAAGGGAGGAGGTGAGAGAGTCCTTTGTAAGTACATAAAATAACTTGGAAGATAAATCTGTTGGGGGACACTTAAGTTTGTACATACTGTTGTTGTAGGCTTCTGTGGTTCTTTGGGCCCCCGTAGTTTGTTGTATGTCATGTTCATTTCTTTCTCCTCCTGTGGGTGCTCCCCTTCAGGGTCGTCCAAGAATAGCTGGCACTTCTTGTACACTTCCTCTGGCCACTTTTGATCCAACTGGAACTCCTCATACATTGATACATCCGAATTATTTATCATGGCCCAATCCTCACACTCTCTTGGTTGGCAAATGGAACAAAGCGTGGTTCACCACTTCTGTAGACATGAAAGTGGCACATCCAAAAGGCCAAGCCCACCAAGTTAGTCTCTCCACTATGAAACACAAATACATCTCACAAAAAAACGTGCGCCATCAAAGCATACCGATACACATGCCTCTAGCTTGCGAGTTTTGTGCCTTCCTGGGCTGTTAAGGGAGTATCGAGCTTGAAATTTTGGTGGACGTGCATGAAGAGGCACTCCCTGTATTTGTGCTTGGTTTCTTGCATGTGTCTGAAGAACTTATTCTCATTGCACTCAATTGAGTAGAAATTTCTCTAGTAGCATAAAATGCGGAGTCCAGCTTCATGCATTTTGGACCACAGTGTCTCTTGCCTTAGCAAGGTCCTGAAAACCACACTTCCATCTGCAAAAAAGTGCCAAAATCAAGTATTTATCAATTGAGCAATGATGACATGATTCAAAAGCAAATCAGCCTATTCATTGTGGGTTTAGGGTGTGCTGAATCATACACTCACGATTGTCCATCATGACACACATCCCCTTGTCATCACTTTTGCTAGAGCTTCCACAAACCTTACTTTATCATCCTTGATCAATCCCAATGTTGCGAGGCTATACAGTCTCTCCTCGTTGATCGTCCCAAGGGCTTCATCCCCCAATCTAGAGTGGTTGACAATCCTGCAAACCAAAAGTGGTTTCAATAAACAATCACTTCGTATGCAAGCTTATCATCTAATCATTGTTGTTCCACGTGTAATCCCCACAATTCGCTTGCTTTACCATCTTGTCCCTAGTGCAGGGTCAGACAACTTCAAGAGTAGATGCATACACTTCAAGAGCTTGTTGTTCACACTATAGTACGCTTTGCTCCATTTCTTCAAAAGTTGACATCCGACAACTCACTGCGGTTGTGCATGACTGGGCATAAGTGTCATACGTGTCCTGCACATGCATTCATTGCCTTGTCATCAAACATATTACGAAAACTAGAGAAGGAAAGGGAAAAGTGTCTCGTTATTGATCCCTACCTTCCACATCACCTATACGATGATTGGAAAAGGATTTTTGTACTAATGCTCTTTCGTAGGCCTTCTTCCTGTGGGCGTTTAGCCACTCTTTCTGCTCGGTTGAAAATTTTCAGTGGATTGCCACATCTGATGCAGTACCCAACAATCTGGCCTCACAAATGAGGTCCAAAAAAGTGGTGGTGACAACCCCCTTCTACGCTAGCCTGGCATCAAAAGAAACATATTAAATGATCCTTCAACTAGGGTGGGGAAGCTAAAGACAATGCATTCATAATGCAGACAACAACTCTCCATCTTCCGAGGGCACCTCCACTAAATGGCATTGGACGCGTATATGCCAACGCCGCTCGTCATTAGGAAAGGCTGCCACTTAAAAGAAAAAAAGAAATTAATGAGTTGAGAAACAAATGAAACGTGGCTACTCATGTTGAATTACCCAAATTAATGGAGTACAATACTTACATGTCCTTATCAATGAAACATGACTAACATGGCTACTCATGTTGAATTACCCAAATAAATGGACTACAATACTTACATGTCCTTATTAATGAAATGTGGCTACTAATGTGGAACCACCCAAATCAATGGACTACAATACTAACATATCCTTATCTCAGTCATCCGCCCTGTGTGGCGATGGTTCCCATCTCAAATCTAAAACAAGGAATTGGACAAGAATGCCCACTTTGTGTTCCTAATTTCTTCCTTGAATTCTTCGTGCTTCGGGAGCCAATGTGCATTCCACTCCCTTTTCACATCCTCGTCCATGTCTCTCTTTTGCATCTTTAGTGTGGTGGTGGACACGATGAAGAAACCCAAACCTAGCAAGTACCCACTTGAGAAGAATGTTTCCTGCATCTCTTAGGTGCAAGATGTGATCTAGCGGGGATAGTGGGCATTGGGAGCAATCGACTCAAGGAGATCGGGGGCAGAGGTTTTTCCAACTACAAAGATTTTTTTTAAATTTTAGCCCAAACATTCATTCTCACTCCACGCAACAAGCATATATATTATATATTTATCCATGAACTACAAGCTAGTCTGAAAGAGAATCCTTGTGTCCATAGGACTAGTCTTCCAGTACATGAGTTGTCAAAGATAATGGCAAATGTTTGATGGAGTATGCATTGTTAATGGTTAACCCCATCAACCACATTTTTATATGTAAGAAGGCTACTTTTGTTTGGTTTCATGGACATGTACACATGATATTTGGATGAAGAACATATATAATTTTGCTAATAAGATTATCATGTCATGTATCACACCTAGATTTGATCGATTGGTCTATGGTGGTGAATTAAGGCTGTAACTATGTAGTGGAAATAATTTCAAATTTCCTAGTATAGTTCATATGATTTCTTGCATGCGCGATATGAATTAATAGATTTTCTTTCAAGCTACATGTTTGATATGTAGACATGTTTTTTAAATTGATATGTGACATTTTCTTTATTGTAATGATGACTTGGCTTGGTATAGAATTGCTTACAACTTGTACTACATAATCATAATGAATGACTTTTATAGGCATAATTTTGTATGGAAGACTATACAAAACAAGATTTCTATGTAGAGGCTACTACGAAAGAGATTTCATAAATCCGAATCGTGGAAGTAAAAAGTGGCAAAAAAAGACCTTGTTGTTCCTTCATTTTGATGAGGAGGCTACTAAGAAAGCACATGGAGTCTCTTGACATACCTATTATGGCACATGTGACTGCACATTTCTATTTCATACTAGATGTGTCTTAGTAGCATGGTGGACATTTAATGGCTGCACAAGTGCATTATGGTTCTATCATGCATGGTGTTAAAGTATGTTTTTGTCATGACTTGTGTTTGGCCTCTTGCCTCTTAGCTCCCTTGTCTTAGGCACCCCTCTTCAACTCTATCACCTCTCCCTCGACTTAGCCCCCCCCCCCTTCCTCCACTCTGCCTCATCTTTCATCCCCTGTCCTCTCCCTGAACTCCCCCTCTACTCATCCCCTCTTGCTCATAGCCCCCTCCAGTGCTCTCTCTCCTCTCCCTCAATGTTGATCCCTTATTCCAATCCCTCTAACTCAACACCCCTTCCTCTGTCTACCACTCTACCTGCTATACAGGAAAGGAATTACTACTTAGCCATGCTTGGTGAGAGGATCTATGCATAGGCAAACAGGCCCCTTACCCTCCCCCTCTCCCTCCACTTAGCTTTCCCTTCTCCCTTTAATAGAGAGCTTAGGTTATAAATTAGGTTAAATTTTTCCATGATCACGATGCTACTAATACTAATGGCCTAATGAAACTCATCGTGGGTGCCTATTATGTGAAAGTATGTTTCTACTTTTACACTAGTGAGATAGCTAGAAAGTATGGTTTTGTGAAAAAACTATTATACTTTACGGGCTTGTGGAATTAGTTCAATAACATAAATATGTCCCCGTTGATGACAAGCTCAAAAGCTCAAAGCTTGAAGCTCGCCAAACTGACAACTCCTTACCCATCTTATCCTCATGTTGAGTAGGCATATCTGTCTCTAAAGAGCTACCCTCTCCTCAAACATCTATTTTTCTTTCTAAAGCATTTTTTCATCTTGAGCATTCAAATTGACTTCTAGTCTCTTATCCCAATCAGAACTATCTATTCCAAGAATATGTACAATTGTATCCATTACTGGCTATAGCAACTTCTTATTCCCCTGATCTAGTAGTGTAGACATTAGTTCCAACTCCTCTTCTTCTATCTACCAAAGAAGTGAAAAAATATTTTCAAGATCGAGACTGATTGAAGTGATATCTTGCAAAGTTCCACTCCCCAAGTCCTTCTCACTACTAGTGTCCCCTGCAAACACAAACTCTTTGCATGGGATGACTGCATTGGCTAAGTTTCTAGCCTTCCTCTATTCCTAAATAGGAGGATGGTGCTTCAAAGTAGCTCTAGCTAAAGGCTAGGCTTGAACATTGCATTTTTTTCAAAGTGGGTAGTCTTTTTCTATATGTCCTACTTATCCACACATAAAACATGAATTTGTAGACTTTTATAGATTAGGGGCTGCACTTTTGGTTGCAAGCTAATTTCGAGTAAATAAGAAGTTTATCTTGTAGCTCATCTACAATATCCAATAGAACACATAGCTGAGGAGGAGCTTGACTGCTCTCTCTCTACCTCTAAAACTTTACCCAAGATTGAGCAAAGCTTTTAAACTTGATTGCAGAAGGCTAGGGAAAGTTAGGAAGCTCTACACATATTGAAACCTTTGTTGATCTAGGAGTACTTCTGGATCAGAAGACAAAGACTACCCCTCAAGGTACAATGGTTGATTTCTAGTTGACCATAAAGAGAAACATTTTATAGCCTCATCCATATCAAGATTATCGAAGAGGAAGGCAATGTAGCCTTTCCTCAAGTACCTATCAATAGAGCCTAAAAAACCTTTCTTTCCCCAGTTCATTCTTACCCAATTATTTAAAAATTGGGCTACTAGGTGAGGACCTTGAAGAAATACGATTAGTGTGTGTATTTGTGGCCATTGCACTCATTTGCCGAGCACATCCTCATTCACAAAAGCTATGGATATCTTCCCTTGTGAACCCCCTAGTCTTAGCATTCCATAGCTTGTCTTTGGGCTATCTTGGTCCTCTTGCTTAGACGGTGTGTACTTCTCATACTGCCAAAAAAAAGATGTTGAGTGCATAAATCATACTCTCAGTGAGAACATAAGAAGCACTTTGAAAGCCTACAATATACCAAATTTCTTGTAGATTGAATCTTATAAATTTAGCTATGCACCTTTATAATTGGAGTGTTATGAAAGCCGTATTGAACAAAACTCTTGAATAGGCCTTTATAGGTGTAAATCCTAAAATGGATTACCGAAGGATATTTGGTTGCATGGATTATGCCTCAATCCTTGATGCCAATGAAAGGAAAACAGATAATAAATCAGCTAGAAGTATATTTGTTAGCTTTAGTGATGATCACAGGGCCCACAGGACCTAGAAATAAAATGTCATCACTATAGGGATGTAATTTTTAACAAATGAGGAACTCATTATATTTCATAATAGATACATCATTCTATCCTATTATTGAGCAAATGAGAGAGAGAGAGAGAGAGAGAGAGAGAGAGAGAGAGAGACTGAACCATATTTTGTTGAAGAACCTTTATCAGATACTAGTGAGGTTGAACTTAAGTCAAGGTCCATAGAGAGATAGTTTAACTAGTGAGGTTAAAGAACCTTTATCAGATACTAGTGAGGTTGAAGAACCTTTATCAGATACTAGTGAGGTTGAACTTGAGCCAAAAGGTCCATAGAGAGATACTTTAATGAAACCATCAAAGAAGATCAAGCTATTGATGAACCCTCAACAAGTGAGAAAGAACTTATAAGATCTACAAGGCTCTGAATGGCATGTGATAGCCTCTGTGTAAGTCATGCATATGATGGGATTTTATATGCACTTCTAAAGGGTAATATGAAAGATGAGGTCTATATAGACCAACCAACCACATGGATTGAGATCAGTGCAATTTTGTAAGTCATACAAAATAAATTTTAGAACCACGTGTAAGTCATACATGGATTGAGAACCACATGTGTAAGTCATAAAAATTTGTTTTTAATAAGGAGTATGATGGGACCTTTACACCAATAGCCAGATATATATTATTAGCCCTTGCTAGTGACAATGATGGATGTTAAAATTGCAATTTTAAAGGGTCATATGAAAGGGGAGGTCTATATGGACCAACCACATGGATTGAGATCAAAAGCAAGGGAGAAGAAGCCCTTAAAATTGTGGGACTTAGCATGATGAAAACTTTACATATTTCTTGTAATATTATAAGCCGATGGCATAGTCATCACGTAAGAAAACAATACAACATCTGTGCTCAATAGATAATAGGATCTCGTACGCAAGAGAGAAAATAGATAGTATGGAGAATAAAAAATTTGATTACTATAGAACTGATACAATAGATGGCATTGCCTCCCAACCGTGCGCTTCTGTGAAAGAAGCTTCGATGGCGAGCTGGAAACAGTAGAAGACGGAGGCTGGATGCTAAGGAATCAGGGTTGCTATAGCCAATGATGATATGGGCTTCACGGGCTTGCTCTTATATAGCCACTAGTCATAGTCGGTTGGACCCAATTAGGTGACCGACCCAGTCCGCCTAAAACGGTCGACTGGGGGTCAGTCCCGAAATAGGCCACTGACCACACGATAGAACCGGTGCGCAAAATAGAGCAACTAACCTACGGTCTCTGTTCGGCCCTAGGATCATCTGAGGCTCCAAACGGGCCTCGCAGCCCAAGCCTCGGGAAATGCTTTGTCTACCCTCAGTGCAGTCAATCATGGGATGCCTTCCTGCACTTGCATCTAGCCTAGTTGGTGGTGTGCCAACTCTATCTGAAGCCATCCAATTATCAGGCCACACATGGCCCCCATCTAGTGTCCAAACTAGGACCTATCAGATAACCGAGCTACTCAAATGCCTTCTCCTTATATGGGGGGCTTACAAGTAGAGTTAGCTGGTTCTCTCGTAGTTACACGAGAGTGGAGCATTCATATCTAACACCCCCTCTCAATGTCCACTTGCAAGTAAACTTACTTTTTCGGCCCAATGCCAAGTCGATGAAGATGCCTCTCCAGCAAGTCTCTTCCAAGAGCCTTCGTGAATATGTCCACAGCATTCTCTGTAGTCAGACAGTACACCAAGTTGACCTCTCCATCCATGATGAGCTCGTGTACAAAGTGATATTGAATCTCAATGTGTTTTGTGCGAGCGTGGAACACAGGGTTCTTTGCAATCGCCATGCAGCTCTGATTGTCACATGATAACTACATAGGCTTGTTCTACACTGCACCCATGTCCCCTAAAATCCTCCTCAACCACACTGCCTCGCAAGAAGCAAAGCATGCTTATCTGTACTCAGCCTCGGTAGAAGAAAGAGCAACTGTGGGTTGCTTCTTGCTGACCCATGACACAGCTCTAAATCCAAGTGCGAAACAATAACCTATCACTGATCTCCTGTTGTCCATGTCTCCTACCCAATCCGAGTCACAGAAGCCAGTCAAGATGTTGCCTTTGGTATAGGTGATGCCATAATCAAGTGTGCCTTTGATGTATCTCAGCACCCACATCCCTGCCCTCTAATGGTTCTCCCGGGGCTTATTGGAAAACCTGCTTAGTACACCAATCACAAAGCTAATGTTCAGCCGCGTGTTGCACAAGTAAATCAAGCTGTCCACAAGCCTTCTGTACTTCGCTTCGTCCACCAGTGGTGATGAATCCTCGTTTGAGAGCTTCACGTCAACCTCCATAGGGGTACCAATTGTCTTGCACTCAGCCATTCCAAATGCCTTCAGTATCTCTCCAGTATACTTCAGCTATGAAATGATCTGTTTCGGCTCTTGCCAAACTTCAATCCCCAAACAGAATTGCATGAATCCGAGGTCTGTCATTTCAAACTCTCTTCCTAGCAAATGCTTTGTCTGTAAGGTCTTCTCCTCATGGTTCCCTGTTATGACAAGGTCATCCACACAAAGCACCATGATCATACACTTGCCTCGTTCTCTAAAGATATACAAATTTGCATCAGATGGGCTCCTCCTGAACCCGTTTTGCAGAAAGTAGGCATCAATTCATTGGTACCATGCTCATGGGGTCTGTTTTAGCCCGTAAAGTGCCTTCTTCAGTTTACTGACTTTACGTTTTGAACCGGGGATCTCAAAACCTGGTGGTTGTTCCACGTATACTTCCTCCTTGAGATCTCCATTCAGAAAGGTGGATTTTACATCCATTTGAAACACGGGCCAACTTCCTTGGGCAGTTAAAGCCAAAACACTATGAATTGTGGTTAGTCAAGCTGTGGGAGCACAAGTATCTTGATAATCAAAACCATGTACCTATGCGAATCCTTTTGCCACGAGCCGAGCCTTGTACTTATCCAACGTGCTGTTAGACTCGTACTTGGTCTTGTACACCCACTTGGTGCTGATTACCTCGCGTTTTGGTGGTCGATCCACAAGGTCCCAAGTGTTGTTCTTCATTATGGAGCCATACTCTGACTGCATAGCCTCCATCCACCTATCATCGCCCTGTGCCTCTTCAAGATACTTGGGTTCTTCAGCATGGATCATCTTTGTCATCAAAGCGTAGTTGACCAAGTGTTCCTGCGCCCTTCTTTGCTCCTCTAATCTCTTGGATCGACGGTGTTCGGATGGTTCCTCCTCAATGGTTGGAGGTTCTCTGCCGTCCAAAAACTGCTTTACCCACTTCGGGAATGGCCATTGCCGTTGTGGTTTTGCAGGCTTTTCTTCCGTTGATAAGTCTAAGATGGATAATGTTTGTCTTGAAATGCACACACTCACACTTCCCTTTGTGGATTTTTTTTGGGTTTGGTAATACTTTGGGGGGCCTTGCAAACATACCTGGGGAATGTTTGAATCTTCATCTTGACTAGTATTGATCATACGACTACATGTTTTATGTGATGGTTGGATAATAGCATGTATGCTTGACCATTAACTACACTTATGCCATGGTTTTACTAAAGGATTAGAGAAGGGGAAATGTTTATGTAGATACACTATAATATTTTATATGTGGACTTTTTATTTGAGACCATAGATGGGATTAGACCATGTAAAGCCTTTGATTGAGATATAATACATTGAACAAGCTTTGGTAAAGGGTTATATATGGTTATACATAATAATTCCTTTTTACTTGAACCTGGTTAACACGAAGACTTTAGCAATTTTTGGTTAACTATTACTTAAATTGATATTAGTATGAGGATTACTAATATTTATGAATATTCCTCACATATGGTTTTAAGAGAGAAGCTACTCACATACTTTAATGCGTTACATCCTTGACATGTACCTTGAGCCACCTGATTATGAGGAGCATATAACTAAATAGATATCACTTTCTTTACTTCATAATTTTATGAGCATAGTCTACTATTTGATGAATAGGAAAGTTTTTTAGTAAATCCAAGCGGATTTGACCTTTAAGAACAATTTTGATATAAATTGTCCTTTATATTTATTAAAGGCTTAAGAGAGAATACTTGGAGAAATATGGGATATTGGATTTTGGAGCTCATATTGCTTATAATCATTATCAAGGAGCCTAATTTGTTACTAACATATGCTTTATTTCGAATGGAATCCTATGCATAAGAACCATAGGTTGACATGACTATGGATCAAGGAGTCGACATTGACTACAATATTTGTTATTTCCTTACATATAATAATAATTATTGGACAAACATCAAATGAGATAGTAAGTCCTTAAGTGAACCACCCAACCAGATCTCAAGCTTGGCTGGGACCACATTATTGCTAACAGTCTGATTTTAAATCAAGAATAGTGGACACTGACCAAGCTGGCAAGACGTGGAGTACAGAGCTTTAATGGGAGTTGTGGCACGATTGATGCACAAGGAGTGGAAATTAGATTGGTTATGGAGGCGGGAAAGAGAGTGGAACTATTGTATTGAACCCATACTTTGGATCCTCTTGAAGTACATCTCTCTTGGGAGCACCGCTAGAGCTAATGTGATAGAACATACGAGCTTGATGAGTTGAAGGGAGCTTAGCTAAAGGAGAGGTTGGCGTTGAAGATCCCCTAGCCAAAGCATTCAGCTCTCAAACCGAGAAGAAGACAGAGAGCATTGATTTGCTACACCCAGTGGATTCAAGTCATAGAAACCAAGACTGCACAGCTATGATGAAAGGTATACCTTACACACAGCATTCAAGTAGTTGAATAATGCTTCCCTTCTTTGAGCACCCCGATTCAAAAGGCTTAGTGCACATTTTGTATTACCTATTGGGACAGTAAAAGGCTACCAGCCACCCTAGATTTCCCCAACAACTACTGAGTAGATGTGCATCCTCTGTGCATCTTGTCCTAGAGCTCATGCTAAGTGCCTATCATTCCCACTTCCAAAATTCCAAGGGCTTGGACATAGTAGATCGTGGAGCTGATCCTTGAGGAGTTGCTTGCACAACTTAAGGTGATAACACACGGGGGGTTCGCCCGCCCGCCCAGCCCAAAAATTGTGTCAGAGATGTGAGACGTACCCTACCCAAGATTGGGCGGGCAAGACTCCCCGCCCAAACACTCGGTCTTGGCTTGCGTCACAAAAAATATTCCTTGCCCAACTTACCTGGGTGGGGGCTTTCTTCACAAAAAATATTTAATGCGCCTGTAGGGGATGGACATAGGGTTGGGTTTGATCTCACGACCTTTTTGGCATGCAATGCCAAGTTCTTGCATCTGAGCCATTTCAGTGTGTACACACCCAAATTATTCATTCTGGGGAAGGCGCCATTTCTGTGTGTAACCAGCCGTAACCGTCTCTAAGGATCTACGCTCGACCCACAACCAAGCGAGGAAAGGTGGAGTGAAAAACTGCTCGCGAGCCTTTCAATTTTTATTTTTATTTTTTTTAACTCCTCGCGAGCCGTTCAATTTTTATTTTTATTTTTTTTAACTGCTCGCAAGCGAACCATGGACTTTATACAATGCTGAGCTGCATAACACTAAGCATTAGTTTTACTGCTTACAACGTTGCATTACAGTTTCGTTTCAAGAGCGCGATGAACGTACTCCGCATTGTTTCACTCCGAGACCCTGTGTAGACGAAGTGCTAGCCTGAGTTGTTTGATTTTTTATTAACGAGGCTCCCTTTGGAGCCAACATACGTGAAAACAAAGATTTTGGAAGGGATACGCAAACACGATCTCTCTTGGTTCTGAGACAGTCGAGCTTTTACACTTCCTACGTGATTGGAATCATTTTGCCGCTTTTTCCCACATTAGCAAGAGGAGTGATCCTTTCCTTCAACGGATACGTATCCTTGCAGAGGACTCCCTTTGCACACGCTATGGAGACTGTATAACACTACACGACGTGTTGATTGAATTATAAAATGCTCTCACACCGCTTAGAGCATAGGGAGAGAGATCACATAATAATCTATTCTCATGCGTATATTGTATACAACGATCGAAGGAGGCAATCGTGCTACTCAGATGAGAGCTATGCCCAAAGTCCTGCAAGCCGTCGAATATGTGTACGCCCTGAATGACTTGACATCATTGATAGAAAATAGCACACCCAATGGAGTGTGTTATGGTCTGAGACTGAAATACTCCGACTACTCGTGAGTCCAATGGATGGCTCGATGTCCATTCTTACTAGAAGGCTCAAGGATCGACCCATGAGTTCCACATCCCAATGTAATGGCCACCAGGTGGCTGCCACTACCGACCCTTTACTCAAATCACTCGCTCAGCTCATAGAGATTCTATCACAGCAACAAGATTTCACATGTGAAGAATAAAGCGATCCCTGATCAAAGCTTCTTCGAGTTGCAATGATTAGGCTAACAATGAACGATTGAGAGGGTCGAAACGATGAAAGCTACAAATTGAGCAGGATGAAACAATGAAGTCTATGAGCAATGGTACAATCGTCCTAACCCCTCCAGCAGAAACCTCTCCTTAATAGAGAGTAGAGATATATGAGATGAACCCACATTCTAGGTGCATGGTACACATTGCTAAGTCCAAAGCATTTTTGCACTAAGGAACAAGGGATTTTTTTAAAAAAATGTTTAAGCTCCCCTACTTTTGTGGTTTCCTTATATTCCTTTAGAATTCCTCTAGGAGTTCATAACCAGTTCTTTAACTCTATTAAAAAGGGAAAGTGCTAGATCTAGATCTTTATAACATGGTTTTACACTTAAAGTGATGTTGGGCTATTTGATATTAGAACTTTATTATGTGGATGTATGACAAAGAGTTAATGGAGGGTAGAAAGAGATAAATCACATGCATATCACAGTTCTTAATAGCATATCCCCGGAATCTTTGATAGCCCCCCACTTTTTCCTTTAGTGGTTGGATAAATAATTTTCCTTTAAAAGATGAGAATATTAAAGTTTCTTTAGAGAATCAAGAATCCGTCTAGGGTTTTTTCTAAGGTTTTTCCACTTACTAGAATAGAAATCTTAAACTTGTTTATATGGAGGATTTTTAATGGATTCTTATTGGTCCATATTTATGGCAGTCATTCTCTACTCACTATTAGACTAATGGAGACTGCATATATTTTTTGGTCCTTACACAATTTGTTTCCTTTAATTACTTAGGAGTATTTAGTAAGGGAAAGATAATGGATTTCATTAGAATTTTATGTATTAGCTTACGATATATTTGGACAGCTCTATGATAAGTAAGACACATATATTTTTCCATGTGGAAAATTTTATGGTGATGCTATGTGCTAATATGGTGTTGTGGTACAGTTATGTATGACATAACCATTTTGTAAACCTTTATTTTAACAAATTAAATCAGCAGTCGAGGGTCACTACATACCTCTACCATGAAAGAGAGCTTGGATTATTTTCCTCTTGGATTTGGTTACATGATCTTAGGCTTCCCTTGTTGGTTACTTATTATAGGTTACCTTGTTCTAGTCCTCAAGTAATAACATGTAAAAGGCATATATAAAACCATGGGATAGCTTTAGTTTTAATCCCATGATTGAAGAGCCCATTCCGCCCCCTTCCCCTCCCCCTTCTCGCCCCCTTCCCTTCGCTCTCCCCGTACCCCCCTCCCCCACGCCCGCCCCGCCCCCTTCCCCGCCCCGCGCCCGCCCCCTTACCCTCCGCCCGCCCCGCCCCCTTCCCTTCCCCCTTGCCCCCCCCGCGCCCGCCCCCTTCCCCCGCGCCCGCCCCCTGCCCCTGCCCCTGCCCCTTCCCCCCCCCTCCCCGTCGATCGACGGGGAGGGGGGGGGAAGGGGCAGGGGCAGGGGCAGGGGGCGGGCGCGGGGGAAGGGGGCGGGCGCGGGGGGGGCAAGGGGGAAGGGAAGGGGGCGGGGCGGGCGGAGGGAAGGGGGTGGGGCAAGGGGGAGGGGAAGGGAGCGGGGCGGGGCGGGGGGGCAAGGGGGAAGGGAAGGGGGCGGGGCGGGCGGAGGGAAGGGGGCGGGGCAAGGGGGAGGGGAAGGCAGCGAGGCGGGGCGGGGGGGCAAGGGGGAGGGGAAGGGGGTGGGGCGGGCGGAGGAAGGGAGCGGGGCAAGGGGGAGGGGAAGGCAACAGGACGGGGGAGGGAAAGGGGGCGGGGGGCGGGGGGCGGGGGGAGGGGAGGGAGGGCAAGGATGAACGGCGGGAGGGAGGGGGAGTGAGGAGAGGGGAAGGGAGGGGGAGGGGAGGGGAGGGCAAGGGAGGGGAGAGAGGAAGTTGGAGAAGAGGGAGGGAGGGAGTACCTGAGTGGAGAGGTGGTGGAGCTCCAGGAAAGTTGTGAGAGAGAATAAGAGAGTTGTGAGACAGAATGAGGAGAAGTAGAGTTTTATATAGGAAATGGATAGCTTTTAGGTCAAGTCAGCTTTTTTTAGTTTTTAAGGTTTTTTTAGTTCTTTTAGGTTCACTATAAGTAGAACATTCTTCATTCTCTCTTTCATTCAAAGATCATTCGTTTACACTCCACGCTTCTCTCCTCTCATCAACCTGTTGCAGGATTCTCAAAAATTTTCAAAATGTTACAAGAGGTGAGTTCATTTCTAACCTATTGCGTACGCAAGAACTTCTAAGAATCAAGTTTTTATAAATTTGAATTTTTTTCAAATCCGATCTTTTTCTCTAAAACTTGTGTGTACGCAACAACTTCAAAAACCATTTTAGCATTAAATCTTTTTTTCCATAAATTTTCCTCTTTAACTCAAACTCTCACAACCCCTCCCTACCTATTGCGTACGCAACAACTTCAAAACAAAATTTAATCATAAATCTCTCCAAAAAACTCCTTTAAAAAAAAAACAATCTATTACAAATTTCTCTCTCAACCTCAAAACCACTCAAACCCTACCTATTGCGTATGCAACAACTTCAAAACAAAATTTAATCATAAAAACAATCTATTACAAATTTCTCTCTCAATCTCTCAAAAAAACTCATTAAAAAAAAAAAACAATCTATTACAAATTTCTCTCTCAACCTCAAAGCCACTAAAACCTCCCTACCTATTGCGTACGCAACAACTTCAAACAAAATTTAATCATAAATCTCTCTAAAAAACTCCTTTAAAAAAAAAAACAATCTATTACACATTTCTCTCTCAACCTCAAAACCACTCAAACCTCCCTACCTATTGCGTATGCAACAACTTCAAAACAAAATTTAATCATAAATCTCTCCAAAAAACTCTTCTCACGACACTTCATTACAAATTTCTCTATCAACCTCAAAACCACTCAAATGTCCCTACCTATTGCATACGCAACAACTTCAAAACAAAATTTAATCATAAATCTTTCCAAAAAACTCTTCTCACTACACTTTATTAATATAAGAAATCCATTTATAATATTTTTACTCCATAATATAATAAATTTTTATTAACTAATGTTAAAATATAATTTTGCTAAAAATATATATTATTAATCTATAAATTAATATAAATATTTTATAATTATTATATAAATAAATATATAAATACATTAATTTTAAAAAAACTTGAAAGGGAGGTCTTCTAGCATATGTGCTTTATATAATACTTACTCTTAAAACAATGAAGAATTAGTGAATATATTGCTATTCTATACATTATTAACTTAAAAACTAATATAAATATAAATTAATTATTATATAAATTTAAATAAATATATAAATAATTAATATCATACATTAATAACATTTAAAATTATGTAGATTATATACTAATAATCTTTCAATTTTAAAAAGTAGTCAATAAAAGAATTAAATTAATTTAAAAAATAAGAAAATATTAAAATTTACACACTTACTTTTAGCATGTATGCTTTTATTCCATGTGTATAATACTTGTTAGTTAGTCGAAGAATGAAAAATTAGATAATGTATTTGTAAGGTAGGTATTTAAAACCATAGAATCTAGAAGACTACAGTATCATTGCATCCATATCATTTTTTTACTTTAGTAACCATCAGATATCCATGATTCCATGTGTATAATACTTATTAGTTAGTCGAAGAATGCAAAATTAGATAATGTATTTGTAAGGTAGGTATTTAAAACCATAGAATCTAGAAGACTACAGTATCATTGCATCCATATCATTTTTTTACTTTAGCAACCACCAGATATCCATGGTATCCATGATATGGAATACATATTTCTTCGAATGTCCATGATATGGAATACATATTTCTTCGAATATTTCTTATCACATACTTTTTCATTTCTTCTCATACACCATGCAGCATGAATGTAAGAAAATATGAATCGGTGTGCTTTTAGCCTATGTACTTGTTCCTAATCAGTAGGATACTTTGACTAGGTAGGCTTGTAACTACTTAAAGTAAAGCCTTTGCAAAGGATCCTACCTTCTGATACACCATGCAGCATGAATGTAAAAAAATATGAATCGGTGTGCTTTTAGCCCTATGTACTTGTCCCTAATCAGTAGGATACTTTGAGTAGGATACTTTGACTAGGTAGACTTATACTTACTTAAAGTAAAGCCTTTGTAATGTATCGTACCTATAAACAAAACACTTTGGAAAGCATATAACATATAGTCTATATATATCTAAACTAAATACTTTAGAATGCATATTTTATATATTCTATATATCTTAAATCTTACACCCTAAATCTTAAATCCTAAAGTTCCCTAAATCTTAGGTTATACAATCTAAGCTCTTAAACTTATATAATAGTTATAATCCCTAAACCTTAAACCCTAACCCCTATAACTTAAATTCTAAAACCTAATTTTCAATTCTAAACCCTAGATTCTACACTCTAAGCTCATGATCTTATATACTAAACCCTAAAACCTAAATCCTAAACCCTAAAACAATAATCATAAACCCTAAATGCTAAACCCTAAACCCTAGATTTTTAACCCTAAATCCTAAACCCTAAAAATATAATCATAAACACTAAACCCTAAACACTAAATCTTAAATCCTAAGCCCTAAATCCTTAACCCTAAATACTAAACCCTAAACCCTAACCCTAAAATACAATCAAAATTTTATGATTTTTTTCAATTTGTGCAATAGGTTTGATATATCCTCCAAACTGTTGCAAGTCGAACAGGTTAATGGTGCACTCAACCTATTGTAAATATCAAGGAATTTTCTCGATTTATGCAATAGGTTGGATATACCCCCAACCTGTTGCTTGAGCAATAGGTTGGGGGGTATATCCAACCTGTTGCACAAATCGAGAATTTTCTTGATTTGTGCAACAAATTGGATATACTCCCCAACCTGTTGCTCAAGCAACAGGTTGGGGGGTATATCTAACATGTTGCACAAATCGAGAATTTTCTTGATTTGTGCAACAGATTGGATATACTCCCCAACCTATTGCTTAAGATATACCCCCAACCTGTTGCTCAAGCAACAGGTTGGGGGGTATATCCAACATGTTGCACAAATCGAGAATTTTCTTGATTTGTGCAATCAAGCAACAGGTTGGGGGTATATCCAATCTGTTGCACAAATCAAGAAAATTCTCGATTTGTGCAACAGGTTCCATACCCCCAACCTGTTGCTCAAGCAACAGGTTGGGGGATACTTGAGCAACAGGTTGGGGGTATATCCAACATGTTGCACAAATCGAGAATTTTCTTGATTTGTGCAATCAAGCAACAGGTTGGGGGTATATCCAATTTGTTGCACAAATCAAGAAAATTCTCGATTTGTGCAACAGGTTGGATATACCCCCAACCTGTTGCTCAAGCAACACGTTGGGAGATATATCCAACAACAGGCCTCCAACCTGTTGCTTGGGGGATATATCCAACAACAGGCCTCCAGGTTGGGGGGGTATATCCAACCTGTTGCACAAATTGAGAATTTTCTTGATTTGTGCAACAGATTGGATATACCCCCCAACCTGTTGCTCAAGCAACAGATTGGGAGATATATCCAACAACAGGCCTCCAACCTGTTGCTTGGGGGATATATCCAACTGTTGAACCTGTTGCTTGGGGGATATATCCAACTATTGCTCAACCTTGCACAAATCAAGAATTTTCAGTTGTAGGTTGGATATATTCCCCAATTGTATATCAAATTGTTGCATAAACAAGAAAAATTCTTGATTTGTGCAACAAGTTGGATATATCCCCCAACCTGTTGCTTGATATATCCAACCTGTTGCTCAAGCAACAGGTTGGGGGATATATCCAACCTATTGCACAAATTAAAAAAATTCATTAAATTTTGGTTGTATTTTAGGGTTTAAGATTTAAGATTTAGGGTTTAGGATTTAAGATTTAGGGTTTAGGATTTAGAGTTTAGGGTTTAAGGTTTAGGAGTTTAGGATTTAGGGTTTAGGAATTAAATGTTTAAGTTTAGGATTTACGGTGGTTAAGATGTTTTGGTATTAATTATTTAAAGTTCAGGATGTAGGTTTTAGGTTTAATGCCTTCTCTGCTAGTTTTGATATAGAAGTTATTAAGTAATAATAAGCTTAATGATTATTTATTATGTTCATTTTGAGTTGCTAATCTACTTTTATACATAAAATAGGTATTCACCCTAACAGAGGGTATGGATGTGGTGTTATATAAGAAGAATGAAGTGGTGGCTTTTGGACGAATTCATAGTCTTGATCCTATGAATGTGTGTCATTTCCAACGTTGTGGTGAGAGAAGATGTGTAGTGATAATCACCAACGTTGTAAATTCTGAAGTACATTTAAAATATCCACATGGAGACTTTGAAACATTGGGAGATATCTTACAATGTGACATATTTGATATGCAAGCACACAGAACACTCTGGGACCAAGACGAAATTGTTCCAAAGACATACTTTCAAGATATCAAGAAAACTTATATCCAGGGGGAAAAAGTAGAGATGTTATCTTGCTCCGGAGAAGTTTTAACAATTGGCAACTTTAAGGGCTATGCTCAGATTTTTCTCTGTATAGTGGAGATAATTAAGTTGATTAGTGCAGGTGTCATTCAAAATGCAATGGATAGTACTTCACAATTAGACGTCCATAATACTACGTCTCAACTACAAGTTCATAGTACTTGTAAATGGGGGTTAGCTTTCTTGAAATCAAGTTTGCCCAAGACAGTTTCCTTCAATGTCATGGAAGACACAATAGAATATTATCAGAAGAAAAAGACTATAACACAAATGGGATCCAAATTGATAAGAAGCTATAGTAGTAATCAAGAGTATCATAGTGGCATGCTCACAGGTATTGAGGACATTATAGTAACAGATGTTGATGTAGAAAAGGTTTCTTGTGTTGCAAGTGACTCAAATATACTCACTGGTATAGAAGACTTGTCTTGTGTTGCAAGTGACTCGGTATAGAAGACTTGTCATGTGTTGCAAGTGACTAGAACAGGCTCACTGGTATAGAAGACTTGTCCTGTGTTGCAAGTGACTCGAACAGGCTCACTGGTATAGAAGACTTGTCTTGTGCTGCAAGTGACTCAAACATGCTTATTGATATAAAAGACTTGTCTTGTGTTGAGAATAATAAGATGGGACCACAAAGAAAAATACATGCAAAGATCGATGGGATAAGTGATGCAATAACAGGAATTGATGATATTAGTGACAATGATCATGATGTTACCACTCGAATACAAGGCAAAAGGGGCAGAGAATCTGAGACTTGTCATGTTGTTCGTAATATTGTTGCTAGCATGCCAGAGAATATAGATGGGAGAATCTTGAGTTACGAAGGAGAAACAGTTCAACCACAAAATTCAAGAGGCATTGGCAACAAATTGACATCAATGAACATGTCGACCAGATTGCCATTTCCAAGATATTATAAGGTATCAAATAATTCTCAAGCCCACACAGCATTTGATTATAAAGATGAAGATTCAAGGGAAATGGATTCGAGGTTTGATGGTCTTACAACTAGAAAACGCAAGACACTATTTACAAAAAGAAAGTATGTGAGTGTGAAGAGGCGAAGAATCATGGCATCAATTCCAGAACCAAAGAGACATGTGATGCTATCCGAGGAGAATATGGAAAGGATGCTTATGCGAGTTTGTTGCAAGAGACTTTGCATTAGAAAAGTTGGGAAAGATGATTGTGCAGCCATATGCCTTGGTATTTGGAGTAAGACAGCGCCTAATAGACATAACTATCTTCTTCAAGAGTTTTCATGCTTTCTTCATCAAGGCACTAATCAAGATTTGAGCACAAGACACTGTAAACTTAGATTGAAACCCATGGTTAATGGGAGACCCATTTGCAATTGAGGATATCAATGGTTAACTGGACTATCACATGGCACATACTGGACCATCTGGGCAGAGTTGAAAGAAAAAGTTATTCATACAATTCATGGAAATACCTACAAGCTTAAATGCCATGGAAGCACTATAAATGCAACCGCAACATTAAAGCAAGTTCTCAAAGACCATGCATTACCGCAGCCTCATCTTCAACAAACAATGCTAGATGGACGTGTCGAATGCCAACAACATCTTCCTTTAGGAATGACAAAGAAGGTTGTCCTAGAAACTGTCAATAAAACTTTACAAGACAGAGACGAGAGCATGATTTCACGATCAACCTTGTACAAAATTTGGCATAGAGATTTTTGCCATGTCAAGACACCATCAAAGCAAAGGATGTCAAAATGTAAGACATGTGATGAATTAAAAAATGCCATTGAACATCGTAAATGTGAGCAGCAGCGAGGAAGATATATTAAATGGTGATCAATCCATTTACGTCATGTGCAGGATGCTCGAAAGTTGTATGCTTCTTGGAGAGAGGAAGCTATTTCACATGTCGATAAGTCCATGTGCATCACCATTGATGGCATGGACCAGAATACAGCCACTTTGCCACGATATAGACGTATCCCACCGGCATTGGAGGGCAAAAGTGGACTAAAAACACACTTGTGTGGAGTATTAGTACATGGATACCGAATCTTTTGTGATGTATGGATTGATAGTTTGCATGACCATGATAGTAACCAGGTTGTTACATCAATCATGAAAGCAATAAGAAAGGTCAGAGATGCTCGCGGATGTTTGCCTAACACATTGCGAATACAAGCTGATAATTGTTGGAGAGAGAACAAGAATAAATATATATTTGCTTTATGCTCTATGCTGGTTGGTTTGAAAATATTTGAAGAAGTGGAAGTTGGCTTTCTTCTTGTCGGCCATACACATGAAGACATAGATCAAATCTTCAGTGTTATCTCTGGTGAGTTGAAGGCAATGGATGTTTTGACAATGAAGGATATGCTATTTCGAATTGGGAAAAAAATTGGAGGTTCTCGCAAGGAAGAATCAGAAGTGGCTATCTTAGAGAGGATGGTAGATTGGAGAGCATTCATAGAGCCACATTTACAAACAGGAGATGATGCCCTAATAGGACACACAAATCCACACTACTTTTGGTTTCACATGCATAACAATATTCCAGTGATGCAATGGAAGCACTACTCAGTAGATGGAGATCATTTATGGAGTGAGTCATATGCTTTATTACAACGAATAATTCCATTGGAGGAAACTAGATTTGTTCTTGCAAAAAACAAATCACTTGACATAGATGAAATAAAAGGCTTGAAAGCCTTCATTAAACATCTTCAAAGTATGATGCAAAAATATCCTGATCAATCAACTAAGAATTTGGAGACAATTAAATCAACTGAAGCACTTATCCAATCTTTAGAAAGACAAGAAAACTTAATGAGCATTGAATACTCTGAATCCTTTTGGTCGGAACAAGCTAGGTCACCAAGTTTTCCTTTGGATATAAATATGTTAGTAGATATGGAGGAAGTAGAGGAATGCCTTTTACCTCGAAAATATTATGGCAGGAAGGGAGACAAACCCTTACTAGAGTTTATACCATCTAATGAGATTGAAGAGGGTCTATTTGTTGCAATTTGGGCATCTGATCCAGGTTCAGAGTTGGATGACCAAGGTGGCCCAATTTGGGTTGCAAAGGTTGCTAAGATAGAAAGGGATGACAAGGGAACTCCTATAACATTTACAGCTTTATGGTATGAACCAAAGCCATTGAAAAATCTCCCGAGAAGATATACAATAAAACAACTCTATGAGGGATGCTTGCAAAAGAAACGTGAATGGGTTCCAAATAATGAGGGATTAACAGAGGTGGAAGTCAGTAGCATTATTCATTGCTGGAAATCGAGGACACGAAGTTTTAAAAAGAAGCATGGATACAATGTTGAAAAATGTATCACAATCCTTGATCCAAGTCGTGTCCATATTAAACATCATTTGGCAAGACTTGACCCATCAAGCTCAAATACATTACATGAATCTGATGACTCTGAACGAGATTCAGATGCATAAGATAATGTTTTTTATGCTTTTTTCCATACAAATGGTGTATCTATACACCACCAATAAGATAATTTATTATATGGTTTGTTTTTCAAAAAAAGTGTGTATCTATACACCACTTATATATTAAATTCAACAAACTCTTTTTTTTCAAAAAAATGGTGTATCTATACACCACTTATATGTTGAATTCAACAAACTCTTTTCATATGGTGTCATATTTTCACTTCATAGTGTTAAAATTGAACTTGAGTTAGGAGACTACTATTATTATTATTATAGTTATTGGATGGGGGCACCATGCACGAGTTTGGGAATTATAAGGTTACCACTTGACTTTTTACTAGCTTAATAAGGCCATATTTGTATGTAAGTGACCCATTTAGTGCTCAAAAAAACCCAATTTTTTAGCTCACTAAGTGAAGTTGAGTGGAGAGGATATGCTCCAAAAAAAAGTCCAAACCAAGAGAGAAAGTCCAAAAATTTTGAATAGTGTGTTGCTTTAACTCTTTTAAGAGGTCAACAAGGCTCGCTTGGGAAATAAACTGAGACCAATGTTGATGTTCAGATGTCAACATGTGGGTATTACCAAATGTGTTATTCCCTTATTGGGGTGAATTATTGAAATCCTTACAAAGGAAAGCATGTTGTCATCATGGATATTGTCGCATAGCTTCCCAAATCAATGCTCCACTGTACACTGGTCCATCTACCTTCCTTGTCATTCGAGGCAACAACCAGGTAAAAGGTAAGCCTCACATGAAAAACCACACCTAGGGTGATCTATTGCTATGTTGAGATGTCAATTCCTACCTAACAACCCAGATACCTTGCTATCTGCCCCCTCAGGATCCACTAAAAACCAAAGGCAGCAGCCCAATCTTGAACCTCTTAACCCTCCTTTGTCCTAGTATTTTGTTGAGGATAGTAATGGAAGACGAATCTCCATGGATGGTTAGTCATTTATAGACATATTCATCCAATGGTCATATGAGGCAGGGAAAGACACTCATGCTCATAAGCATTTAATGGTCATATAAAATTAGTTTTGAAGAATGTATTTCCTAAAAGAAAAAGGGAAAGGGTATTTCCTTTGGAATTTTTTAAGATTTCTCTCCACTTGGGAAGATCGAGAGATGAACACACACATAGCATACACACAGTCGCATTTGTATACATGTGCTCGCATTCGCATGGCACACAAGAATAGACATATAGATCACCACATTTGACACTTCATTGTAAAATGTATTAATCACAACCTAGAAAGAAGATCTTTATAATGGGCTCAATGCAAGTGAAATCAATTCTTTTCTTCTTCAATGTGAAGAAATAGATAAAGATAAATGTTGATTCATTTCATCACAAGCTAGCACTAAAATAAACTCTTTGACTTTATTAATTTCATATCCATCTCTCTCTCTCTCTCTCTCTCTCTCTCTCTCTCTCTCTTTCTCACAAAAGAAGTTGATTGAGTTAGTCCAGTTGATTCGATCCCCAGCAGCAACCCCTTGTCCAACCCACATACACATGCTGGTTGTGCTCTTGCATAGCCTCTATATCAAGCTACAAATTGTCAACATATGACCACACAAGCTTCGATTTCCATTTGTCACAGATAATAATTGAACATCAAAAGTCAAGCATTTTATTTTTTTCTAGCATATTTGTAGATATACAAAATCTCTATCACAAAAAAGAGCATTCAAGATTGCATGTCAATGTCAGGATCCATGGCGAGACCCAAATGTGATAGTGCACCATGCGAGTTAGGATGTAAAAGACCGACATCATCCACTAGGAATAATATGTGACGCTCAATGATTGTTGCAAAAGTAATACCTATACAAGAAGTATTTTGCAGAAGTATTCCCATTGGAAGAAACCTCGATCCAAGTATGAGGTGGAAGAGTCCTTCAAACCATTACTGGGGTCTACCAACCATCATTTGAAGCTTTTTCCTTTGCTTCCACTAAGTAGAAATAGGCAGCATCCCATTAACATAACTAGTTTTGGTTTTGCCTTTATCCAAAACAATAGGGGCTGGTTTGCTTGATATAGTTTTGGATCTAGACTCTTCCAGGAGCATCCTAATCCTACATGTCCACAAGTATCGGCATTTTTGTGAAAAGGAATTGAGAAGCCATATGGCCGAATTTGCAGCATTCAAAGCAAGCACTAGCAAATTATCCCCATTTAAGCTTGTAAAAAGCACTTCCCATAGCCACATTATTGATAGTTACAAAGTAGGATTCTAGGGTATGAATATCAATATCCCCTAAAATGCAAAAGCAGTCAAAATTTCCATCGTGCCAAGGCAAACACCCCACCTTACCCAAACATTCTGTGACTTGAGTTGAGTCTCTAGATTCTAAATCCGCGTCTGATTCGTGTTCTCATACTGATTTTTCAAGACCATCCATGCCTCCTCCGCTGTGGTGACATGTTAAATTAATGCCATGACAAAGTCACTTACACTGCAGACAATACAACACAGTGCATCTACATTTCTTCTTGTCCACGCAAGAATCTCATTCGCAGTTGGTACTATCTGTTGTGCTTCATTGGTCGAATTCGGTCTCGAGACCGCGGCTTCATGTCCACCCCAGTAGCAGTGTCCCAAAGCTCGTATGCGCTTAGGATAGTCTTCATATTAAACTTCCAGAGTGGATAGTTAGTGCCGTCCAACTTTCCGCTTTCACCGAACGGTGGGATTCGCAGTCTTGCGGACTGGGCCATCTCTCACAATCTGCTTGCAAACAGAAACACACTACCAAATCTTCTTGCTAGAGTCCGGGCTCTGATACCATGTTAGAAAACAATACAACATCTGTGCTCAATAGCTAACAGGATCTCATATGCAAGAGAGAAAACAAATAGTATGGAGAATTAAAAATTTGATTACTATAGAACTGATACAATAGATGGTGCTGCCTCCCAGCCATGCGCTCCTGTGAAAGAAGCTTCGATGGCGAGCTGGAAACAATAGAAGACGGAGGCTGGATGCTAAGGAATCAGGGTTGCTATAGCCAGTGATGATATGGGCTTCATGAGCTTGCTCTTATATAGCCACTAGTCGTAGTCGGTTGGACCCAATTGGGTGACCGACCCAGTCTGCCCAAAACGGTCGACTGGTGGTCGGTCCCAAAATAAGCCACCAACCACACGATAGAACCGGTGCGCAAAATAGAGCAACTAACCTACAGAGTCCGTTCGGCCCAGAGCCATCCGAGATTATCTGAGGCTCCAAACGGGCCCCGCAACCTAGGAGTGGGGTACCCCGGGAAATGCTCTGTCTACCCTCAGTGCGGTCAGTCATGGGATGCCTTCCCGCACTTGCATGTAGCCTAGTTGGCAGTGTGCCAACTCTATCTGAAGCCGTCCAGCCATCAGGCCACACATGGCCCCCTTCTAGTGTCTAAACCATCCAGGACCTACCGGATAACCGAGCTACTCAAATGCCTTCTCCTCATATGGGGGGCTTACAAGTAGAGTTAGCTGGTTTCCCCGTAGTTACACGAGAGTGGAGCATTGATATTTAACACATCATTGGTAGTAACAAAGACGTAATGAAACAAGCCAAAGAGAAGATACATAAGGCTTTTGACATTGAAGACCTATGCTTTTTACATGAAAGACAAAGGATTTATGCTTTATTGTTTGGAAATTGAGGCTGAAAGAGACCAAGCTAAGAGGATCTTATCCCAAACTAAGAATATAGATGAAATCCTGAAATGGTCCAAAATGCAGGATTGCAAGCTGATGGAAAAAAATGAATCTTTTATTTGGAAAAAAATTGCATCTAGGTGAGACTCTCGAAAGATTAGGATGGTTTTAGAGTAGATGGCACCTTATTAAACCATCTTGTAGTTAGCCTAATATATTTGACCACCACTAGACTAAACATAGCATATCCATTTACTATCAAAAGATTAGGATAGTTTTACAGTAGATGGCACCTTATAAGAGCAACTTCTAGTTAGCCTAATATATTTAACCACCACTAGGCTAGACACAGCGTATCCAGTTCGTGCAGTATCCCAATATATTATTGAATTGAAAGAAATGCATTGGAAGGAAGTTAAGAGAATTCTCAAGTGGACTCATGGGATTAAACATAAAAGAAGAAACAATTATCTTTAACAATAGTGATTGGGCAAGGTGCTCAAATGATAGAAGGTCTAGCATACACTAACGTAGCCTATGATGAAGAATATCTAATTAAGGAGGATCTTAAATGATATTATCTAGTTTATTCAAGAATATCAAACTACATTATTGACCAATAATTAAAGCTCTATTAAATTCACTAAGGAGCCTATATCTCATACTAGGACATTGAACTACAATATCAGTTTATACATAAAAAGGTACTAACCAATGACATTGAGCTTATCTATTATTCAATAGAAGAACATGTGACTGCAATCCTAACCTAACCTCTTATAATGAAAGAGATTTTTTTCAACCTTATGAGCATGGGACCTAATCCATTATCCATCGAGGGTGGGTTTAATAGTGAACAATTATAGAGTTAGATAAAATACCCTTGGAGGGACTTTAGGTTAGGATTAATTAAATTTCAAAAGGATTGGTAGGTAGACCTTGTGTCCTAGGTTAAGACATCTATCATGGTATGTCATGGACAAAGGTTAGATATTTTTGGCAAGTCCTCACATGCATTCATCATGGATAAAGGCAATGAGTAGCACATGGCACCAATTAGCCAATTATCTCATGTGGCATTGTCATATGTCACATATGCACGTACTCACTCACTTTAGGGCAGCCGACAATCAATCACATTTCAATTGTTGCATTTGTGCCATGTGTTTGATACATTTTGGTTGGGCACACAGTGTTAGTTACCACAAGATGAGGTTGAAGTCCTAGCTTCTTTTAGAGGCCACCAAGAAGCTTCTACCTCAAAGCTCCTTAGTTACGGTTAGCTACATATGAATTCCATTGTGTGTTTATAGTTAGTTTCTATATTTACATGCATGCATCTCTCCGCATCTGGAGAATGGTATAGCTAGTGATTGGCATACCATTTGCATTAATTCATTGTGTCTTTGTGCATCCTATTTGCACAAGCATATGGGAGGGCATCATAATTTAGTGAGTTTCCCTTGTTTTCTTACACACACACACACACACAATTATGCCTATGTATATATGATTTGGGTTGGCAAGCTTGTCTTTGCTAGACCATGATGATTTTTCCTCATGATATACTTCTGATTCCAAGTCTCTTCCAAGCTAAACATGGGTGTACATCGCCAATAAGTTATATAGGTTAAGACAAGTTCTATGGCCCATACTTGACTTGCATTTGCAACTATATAGACTAAGACAGGCCTATGATTGGACCTTATCAAGCATTGTTTACAACTATTGGTCACCGGTAAAAACTCGTGATGGAGGTCGAACTCATATAACATTGACAACAAATTGAGCCTCATAATACATATACTGTAACTCGAATGCATGATCATAGGGATGCATAATTTTCATCAAAAAATTACATGGGAATCATCCCAACTACTTATGAGAGGTATATGTGATTTTACATTTAAATGCTCGAATGAAACAGTTTAGATGCTAGAAGGTCAACCAACTGGGTCAGTTCAGCCACAGACTATTTATAAAGCCGATAGATGAAGAATAGCCTATGAGATTTTGAATCGAACATGCAATAGTTTTCCTTTGAATGCTCACTTTCATGTGTGGAAATCAACCCATGCCTAGCCGATTCACATCCTAAGCATGAGGTTATTTAAACAATGGCAAAAAACTTTACGTGACCATTATACGTAATTCTACATAGAAGTCCACACATGGAAATAGAACGACCTGCAAAAGTGAACTGACTAGGTCGGCTTGGACATGAAAAAGCTATATAAATGTTGATTCATTTCATCACAAGCTAGCACTAAAATAAGCTCTTTGACTTTATTAATTTCATATCCATCTCTCTCTCTCTCTCTCTCTCTCTCTCTCTTTCTCACAAAAGAAGTTGATCGAGTTGGTCCAGTTGATTCGATTCCCAGCAGCAACCCCTTGTCCAACCCGCATACACATGCTGGTTGTGCTCTTGCATAGCCTCTATATCAAGCTACAAATTGTCAACATATGACCACACAAGCTTCGATTTCCATTTGTCACAGATAAACATTGAACATCAAAAGTCAAGCATTTTATTTTTTTCTAGCATATTTGTAGATATACAAAATCTCTATCACAAAAAAGAGCATTCAAGATTGCATGTCAACGTCAGGATCCATGGCGAGACCCAAATGTGATAGTGCACCATGCGAGTTAGGATGTAAAAGACCGACATCATCCACTAGGAATAATATGTGACGCTCAATGATTGTTGCAAAAGTAATACCTATACAAGAAGTATTTTGCAGAAGTATTCCCATTGGAAGAAACCTCGATCCAAGTATGAGGTGGAAGAGTCCTTCAAACCATTACTGGGGTCTACCAACCATCATTTGAAGCTTTTTCCTTTGCTTTCCACTAAGTAGAAATAGGCAGCATCCCATTAACATAACTAGTTTTGGTTTTGCCTTTATCCAAAACAATAGGGGCTGGTTTGCTTGATATAGTTTTGGATCTAGACTCTTCCAGGAGCATCCTAATCCTACATGTCCACAAGTATCGGCATTTTTGTGAAAAGGCATTGAGAAGCCATATGGTCGAATTTGCAGCATTCAAAGAAAGCACTAGCAAATTATCCCCATTTGAGCTTGTAAAAAGCACTTCCCATAGCCACATTATTGATAGTTACAAAGTAGGATTCTAGGGTATGGATATTTGTATCCCCTAAAATGCAAAAGCAGTCAAAATTTCCATCATACCAAGGCAAACACCCCACCTTACCCAAACATTCTGTGACTTTTGGCAATACAGATTCTTAACATCCAAGAAAACCTAGGATTGCAACCCAAAGTTAGTGAATAATCCTTTGTAGGAGTCCAAGGCAATACATCTACCATTTGTTGGCCATAGTACAATAGGGAGTATTCAAGAAGCATATGCTTATATTTTTCCTCTGTCAACATCACCTCAAAGAATCCTTTGGTAGCATAGTGCACTTTTTGGATAAAACAACCCCCCAATATCCTAGTCAACCAAATACCAACATCCAAAGCAACAGGCTTACAGTCTGACAAGCATATCATTATGCGCATAGACGTGAACAAGAGTAATAATTCCATCCAGTTCCAAGGAAATGCCTACTGAGGGGGCAAGATCTTTCCAATCCTTCTGGGTATCCTCAAAGCCTTCATGCACAACATCAAAAACTAGGCGAGCCACCACCAACTTCTACTTCTTATTTTGGGACAATTTGTCCCTATTGTAGGTTTTGTCTGCCATTTTTTATCAACAAAAACACTAAAGGAAAACAAAGCTGGAACCACTCTCTAAATTTTGGAGTAGAAGAAAATAGAAAGGGTGTCTTTGAATAACAAGAAATGGAAGAATGAAACGCAGAACTATATTTCAATAGACCAAGGTTTAGAACACTCAAAAAGCATGGAGCTTGAAGAGAAGAAAAGAAGGCGAAACCAAGGTGTGAACAGCCAAGCAAAATTTGAAGAGAAGAAAGGGCGCAAAACTCTCTCTCTCTCTCTCTCTCTCTCTCTCTCTCTCTCTCTCACACACACACTTTTTTGGTGAAATCCATTTGGCATTACATTAAAGAAATAGTCCCATAGAAAGGGATAGCCAATTACAAGAAGGTAGGATAATCTAGATCCTGTGCATGTAGACAATCATGAAATGATTGCCTTAGGCATGCCGAAAGAACTAATATCAAGCCAAGAAGGGATCACCAAAGACTTGATGGTTATGGTCATTCTATAGAGTCCATAGCCCAATAATGAGCCCAATAGAAAAGATTATATCCCTACCTTACTTGATAAAAGACAAACAGCCAGAATATCTTGCCAAAGCAAGCACTGGGAAAATGAGCTTGAAGTCTTTGCTATAGCATGAGCAAGGGATTATGAAATTCAAAGCAAAGCCAAAAGCGATGAGGCATAGACTCCCATGAGGACAAACATCATCCACAAGTGGTGGGAGCAATATGACAATGAGCCAAAAGCAATCCGAATGGGAGGACTGCAATCTATGGCACCAGGAGCACATCATAGACCAGATGCAATTGGAATGTAGAGAGATTTAAAGGGGGAGGCAACCTGACCTTATATAGAGGTGCAATTGTGATAGCAACCAACAGTAGTTGACAACAAAAATGATCATTCAATTGGAGAATCCCATCCTTGAGGAGGTTAAGAATCTCAAGTTGGAGTATGGGAAGATAACTCAAGGGGATCACTGCATATAAACCATGTATATCACGTGCGTTCAAGGCCTATTTGTCAAACCCCTTATCTATAAATTGACCATGAATAAAACACCCCCTTTTTTAATTCCTCTAAATACCCTCTTTATATGTGAAAAATGTGTAAAAAGGGAATTTAAAAAACTCCTTCATTGAACCTACATGTTATGCTTATATGAGTGACCCCGCCCTCCCCCCCCCCAAAAAAAAAGCCAGAGAATCATGCAGCATCTATAATAATAAAGACCGAATAGGCCTATAATGTTGTCCCAAAGCATACTATCTAACATATATAGGAAAAGAGATAACCATACCACTCGTGTTAAGCACATCATCCACATAACAAAGGCTGGTCCAAAGAAAATGGGAGCAGTGAGGCTCCTGCAAAGCCAATGCCAGGCATCGCTACCCAATTTGGTTAGGAGTTGTGGATTTTCTTCAATGCATGGAGAAACTTTGACTAAAACTGTGGTATGCTCTTTTAAAAAAAGGGGCTCCCAGGCAGCATGGAAATTCTAATCGATTTTGCATTTATTGTGACACGGATGTCCCCATGCGTGAATCCTACTCTATCACTGTTAATAATGTTGCAAGGGGCAATTCTTATTAAGCTCAAATTTGCTTTTTGCAGATACATGTTTTGAATGCTAGAAAATTTGGTCATATGGCCTCGCAATGTCCCCTGGCCTTGCATAAGATGCCTCTAAATGCAATGCCTACTCTTGTGCAGAGTAAGGATGCTCCTCCAACCTCTAGGCTCTAAAATAAAATGAATAAACCAACTCCTACAGTCCAAGAAAAAGAAAAAGCTAAAGTCACTACTACTAATATTAGGTAATGCCCAAACATCCTCTACCATTCCACCAACAAAGGAAAAATCCTCGAATAAAAGTTGGCAAACGTGAAAAAAATTTATCTCAACTAGGACACCACTTCCACATGCTATATGGATGGAAACATCCTCTAATGGGCATTCTCTGCTAAAAATCCTAGTATGGGTATCACTTGGGTTGTGGCGATGACTACAAGCGCACTTTGTTCCTAGAGGATGAAGCTGTCCTTTTATTGCCTAGCCCTTAGGATCATGCTTTGGATCCCGAGGTGGATATGCAATCTTGATTCTATTGGCAATTTTATAGTATTGTAAATCTGTAGCTATGTTGCCAAATCTACAGTGTTTGGCATATAATGTACAGGGGTTGTGTGATTTGCACACGCAAGAAATTACCAGCCATAATGTCCCTACCATTCCATTTAAGAGAGAGAGTATGTGCTTCCA
Organism: Dipteris shenzhenensis; assembly: GCF_047967505.1. Classification (NCBI taxonomy): domain Eukaryota; kingdom Viridiplantae; phylum Streptophyta; class Polypodiopsida; order Gleicheniales; family Dipteridaceae; genus Dipteris; species Dipteris shenzhenensis. Next base: position 47,047,860 of record NC_141609.1, on the reverse strand, counting down.
ATCAGCAATCGAATGAGAAACATAGAGGCATCTGTCTCACTCACCATGCAAATGATATAAGATGGCCAAGATACTTTGCACGAGACTTAAAATAAATAGGTTTAAGCTGCGTGCAAAATATCATACCCATCCGAGAAATGTACATACGATAGGAGCGCTCAATGGCTTTTTTTTTTAATACTCACGTATGAGATGTGGTGGAAAACAAGAAAATATACATGCCCAACCATGCAAACGGTGTTTGATGGGCATGATACTTTGCACGGGCCTCAAAGTAAATAAGTTTAAGGCATGTTCAATGTATCGCACCCATCAGACAAATGCACATTCAATAGGAGCACGCTAATGCGTATTTTTGTAATACAAGATGTGAAAATGGAAAAATATGCATGTCCAACAATATAAATGATATCGTATGGTCATGATACTTTGCAGGAGCCTTAAAGTACATAGTTTTTAGGCATGTGCAAAGTATCATACCCAACAGAGAAATGTAGATGCTATAACATTAGCGAATTCACAGTATGTGTGTGTGTGTGTGTGTGTGTGTGTGTGTGTGTGTGTGTGTGTGTGTGTGTGTGTGTGTGTGTGTGTGTGTGAGAGAGAGAGAGAGAGAGAGAGAGAAGAATTCATTTCAATTACTTAGACGTTATCACTTTCGTGATTAAGTGCCGAGTACCTCCTTTTTGGGTTCCATCTTCTTCAAAAGACATGGCTGAATACACTTATGAAAAAACTTTTCAAAAAGATCAATCGGCTCAATGCAAAAAACAAAGGCACATGACCCGGTGCATGATTCTGGTGAAGCATAACTGGTCTATGATGTCATGCATGAAGGATTTGCAGACACAAGGAAAGAGTGGAAAGACTCTGTTCCATCAGTTGGTCTCAGGGTTGAAGTGGATGAAATTGTGGATACAATTAGAGAATATGCCAAAAATGCAGTCATTTTATTTTTCCCAGGTCAGATGCCACCTGCTACAGAGGTAGGCAACTGGTTGACCCGAACACTGGCTGGCTCGTTTGTTCGTAAGGAACACTATGTAGCCAGAGGCTTTTTTTAGGTCATTATGGTAGATGAGGTTCACAAGCAAATGCTTTTGGAACATTCACCACTCTTTTTTGGGCAACAAATGGTGCATATTTTGCCATGGTCCCCCACAAGGGATTATCCGGCTCTGATTCGAGCTCTGATTCGACATCGATGTCCGGTCTGGGTTGAAGTTGTAGACTTCCAGCAATGCATGGCTTCACTCTTGCCTAAAATTGTAGCAACTTTAGGCAAAGTGGTTTGCCCACCGTGGCCTAATCAATTTTGCATTCTCTGGGATACTGATAATCCCACACCGGAGTCATATTCAGTCACAGTGAACAATGTTGACATGGGAAGTGCATTTTATAAATTGAAATGGGGATTATTTGCAGGGGCTTGTTTTGAATGCAAGAAATTTGGGCACATGGCTTCGCAGTGTCCAATAAGTCAGCATAAAATGTCTCCTGCCACTTTGCTTGCTTAGATGCCCAATAAGGATGCTCCTACCTCTATTGGGAATAAAATTAAAGGTAATAGACAACTTTTTGTGAATCAGGACAAAGGCAAAGCCCCAGTTGTTTCAAATGGGAATGCTTCTTCCCCTTCACTTCCTACTATTCAACTTTCAGCAAAAGGACCAAAAACTCCAATTGATGGATGGCAAAGTCCAAGAAAAGTTATTTCTGTTTGACGACCTCCACCCCCTCGCACTTGGAATGGTGCATCTTCTAGTAGAAATTCTCCAGAGATCAACTCAGGAATTGGAATCACATGGGTTGCAGTGATAGCTAGCTAAACCCTCTTCCCTGAAGAAGAGGTTGCTACTTTGATGTCCAATCCTCAGGTGGATGTTTCTTCTCAGGGAAGAGGCCTTGACCCTGAGGTAGAAATGCAGGGTTGACATCCTGAAGGTTGCTGCTGTACATAACTTTTTTTTCATAAATATCTGTAAATGTACTTGCTCATATCAAATGCCTTACCTTAAATGTTCAAGGGATGTGCGATAGTAGGAAATGAAAATCTGTGTGGCCGTATATCAATCGATTTCAGCCTGATATAATGGCTTTATAAGAACACAATCAACATGTCTATGCAAGAAAGACAGGTCATTATTGCGGCTATGATATCTTTTATGATGGGGAGCACTCTTTCTCAGGTGTAGTCATTCTGATTAAGCATGAGCTTCAGCCAATTATTGCTTCAAATAACAATCAAGACAGATGGATTATTCTTCAATGCATCATTCAAGGCAAGGTGTTTGAATTTGCTTTTGTATATGCACCTCAATCTTCTCGAGATAGAAGTGCAATTTGAGATGCCATGTACCGATATCCATGGAGATATCATGCCTTTATATGTGAGGATTTCAATAATGCTCCGCCACAGGATGACAATACATCAAGAAATACTCATATGTTTATCTCTGAAAGACATGCATGGTCTCAATTACTGATTCATCTTGATTTAGTTGATCTTTGCAAGGAATTGCAGTCTTTGTCACTTGGATATACTTTTTAACATAATGCCCTTTCTTCTTACTAAGCACGTATGGATCGCTGGTATAGCGTAGCCCCACAACAAAATGATGATTTGACATGCAAAATGTGAATTGACTATGCCTTTGTGCATTCAAATCATGCACCGTTATGGTTGAGGCTATCTTTTCATGATATGCCAAATGATAGACTGCCTCAAAGACGACATCTGATTGTGAACAATAGCTATTTATAACATGTTACTTTCAAGGCAATGGTTACTAATGCCTATCAATCTCTATCTTCTCAGAGCCACTTTGATATTGATAATGCATGAAATTCTTTTATTTCCAAAATGCAAGTTGTAATTACAGATTATGGCAAGTCTTACATGAAGACTATGAGGGAAACTATTGCTCAGGCTAAATTGACTTGCCAAGACCTCATTGAACTTAGTCACTTTCGTCCTTTTTCTTGCATGAGCAAACAACACTATGCCAAGCTAAACATTGTCTCCAAATCAATGATCACAGGAAACTTGCCAAATGGGAGACTAGAGCAAGACAAAGAGCTTTCACAGATAAAGACTGTTCTTTCAAACAATTTTTTTAAAGCTTGCATCAGAAGAGATTAAAAACAAACATTTGTAGGGTGCTTATGCCTGATGGTTCATGGTCACAACTTGCTTCTGTTTGTGTACATCATTTCTCTCAGCAATTTGGTTATGCAGATCCTCCTTCACATCAGGTTTTATCTGCAAGAAATTTGCTTTTACAGCATGTTTCTCCTATTATCTCCACTACTCAAGCTTTGGAATTGGAGTAACCTTTTACTGAAAGGGAATTGTCAAATGCAATCAAATCCTATGGTAGATGGAAATCTCCAGGATGGGATGGTCTTACACTTGAGTTTTTTAAAGAATATCGGCCTCTTTTGAAGCATATGGTGAATTCTGCTTGGCAAAATCAGAAAATGCCAGACACATGGAAGAGAGGTCTTGTTAAACTCCTTCCAAAAAAGCAAATTTGTGAATCTTTGGCTGATACAACAAAGTAAACACCTTGTCGACAAATCATACACTTCATACCTTGAGTATTGTAACTCTACATGCGCACAAGCATAGTTAGCTTACTTGCTATGACGGACTTCAAAAGCTACACCACATGTTTATTTACACCTGACAAGAAGGATTACTTGCCTGTTTTACATCATAGAATGTGAAATACATTCAGAAGACACATGAGAATACCCGACCTGTTTGTACCATTCACATTTTAAAAGCTCAAATTTTCAGATTTATAAGAATCAAAATTTGTTCATTACAAGTTCCAATGCCACAAAACATACTGCATTCTGATGAATCACCTCAGCTGGAATATCCCTGAGGACTCACTTGACCTACCACTATACAATTCGTGACTTTGCCCCTCAATGTTACTAAGGGAGTCATCTCGACCATTCAAAAAACTAATTTAACAATATTTAACGTAAAAAATAAACGTCTCTGGATTCAAAAAAGCTGTCCTTTTTAAGAATGCAAAATTACACTATCTTTCCTTGTGATAAGACTCAAGTTGTCAAAGTATCTGGTAAGGCAGTTTCAGAGCCAAGAATCTTTCCTCCTACATCAGGAAAAACCTCCCAGCCTGGTAGTGCTACCACCTTTCCAGTGCTCTCCACTTTAACTGGATACAGGAGTAGATGTCCTGTCATTTCTGTCACTTCCTCATCAATGAATTGCTTCCGGTATCCCTCAGTAATAGTCTTGACTGTATTCACGCATTCTAAGCTAGAGGGATCCATAAAACAATCTTTATTCACTTGCAAGTGTTCGGCCCAAAGTGATCTTCGGTAACCATGAACCTGATGGCCAAGATAGTAAATCCAAGTAAGAACCAGTCAGCATGGAATGCACCCATGGAATTAATGTAAATATGAAGTGGGAGAAAAACACATTACATATTCACACATTCACACACTACCAAAACCTGAAGTTGTTTAGGATGGCCAAAAGTAGTGAATTCGTCAACCTAGTTGATGCCAACATAGTAGTAAAGAGTCTGTCAACATGGTTAATCGCAACATAGAATATGGTGCAGATTCCAAGCCTGCAAATTGAGATAGAAGATGGCCTGGGGTAGAAATCTATAATTTTTCTTGAAGCATTACCTGAAATATTCGGAATTGTAACTAAAGGCCCTAAAACGATACTAAATATTTTAAATAATGAAGGCGCGTCAACGGCTCTGGAAGTCATCAGAGCATTTATCAGCCCTGATTCTACACTGAAGTAACAGATGTTGCACGCTGTTGATGTGCCATTCACATTTGCTGATCTGTCGCAAGAGTCGCTTGTTAGATATCTACTCTATGAAAGCAACGTAGAGAAAATCCATGTTTCAACATGAATGATTGCACATCATGTGAATGATTGAAACGTCATATTTCGTAATGTAGGCAGTGACAGGCCTGGCGAGAATGTTGAAGTAGAAAGGTCACTTCTCAGTCACATGCTCAGTGAACTGCCAAGGACCTTCAATGGGTTCATAAAGGAGCTTTCAATGGGTTAATAACAACCTTGACAAACTAGAGAGAGACCGAAATCACTCACATTTAGGAGCTTGGATTGTTGTTGATCCAGGAGGAGGCACAGCAAAAACTGTTAAGGTGATGACAGCCAAGGCAAGGCATTTATCGCTTCTAGCAAAGGGAAGAGTAAAGGTACGGGTAAACCTGAGAAAGGTATGCCCAACCTAGAGGCAAACCTGAGCTCAGCATTTATCACTTTTAGCAAAGGGAAGAGTAAACTCTCAGTATATGCAAGGGCAAACCTGAGAAAGGTAAGCCCACCAAGAATAAGGTTAAAGATGCTTTATGGCTGAGAACTCTTCTTACAAGGAGAGCAAGAAGAAGGAGAAAAAGTGCTACTAGTCTGTGATATGCCTGGTCATCTGGTAACACCTTGTGTGGAGGAGAAATCCAAGAAGGCTCCATCATCCTTATCCTTATGTATGCTTCAATACTACGCACCAAAAGCTTGAGAAAAAACCAACAATACAAATCAACTATCTGTGTGGCAATAATCATCGAATAAAATACGAGGAAAGAGTGCTGGCTGTCAACCAGCCTGTTTCTAGAGAACCCAGTTCATTAGGGAATCTCGAAAACAGGGGCCAAGGTCCAAGGTGGGGGACTATACAGCCAGTGGATGCCTCGCTCCTAGAAAACAACTGCAGGCCAAGCCTTGCAAAAAAACACCCACCTTTTAGCGGTAGTCCCTGAACCCATCGTTCCTCGCTCCCATATGGTGCACAAGGTATAGATGATATCCTGCCAAATGGCAATGAGGGTAGCCTCCCATCGCCAAACTCTGGGTCCTTTCCAACAATGGGTCACCCTCTATCTTCAGCTAAAGAAAAACCTGAAGGCCCCATTGGAAATGGAAGCGAGAGAACGCGAGAGAATGGAGCTGAAGCAAGATGGAATGAAATTGCAGGGACAACAATGAACTACAAAGCTAGGGTAGTCATAGAGATAAAACCCTAGAATGAACCTTAACTAGGGTTAAAAGATGTGTGGTGACTAACTCACCCACAAACTCAACCTCTAACTGAGGTTAGGGGTAAAAAACCTTCATAAAGGGAAAAAGTGCCCCTACCCCTTATTACATAACATTGGCCACTACCCAACCTTCTTTAGTAGTCCAGCAGGACCTAATATGAGGGACAATAAACCTCTTCAATGAAATCCAAGACAAGGCTTGAGCATTGCAAGTATCCCACCTCCTTTGCTCAAGAGTAATACCTACACGTGCTTGCCCAACCAGGGCAGCTTGTTGTCCTTGTTGCCCACGACCTGCACCACCACCATGACCCCCCCCCCCCCTTGCTATGGAGTACCTAGTGCTATAGGATCGGGCATAATCCCAGATGCCCTTGGCAACTCATAGATTGCGAATCAAAAAACTCCAAAGAGGGTAGTTGGTGCCATCCAACCGATCCTCCTAGGCAAGCAACTGAAAGACTATCATTCGAATTTTGTTGTGACATTTGAGCAAACAAAAAGAGGCAAATAATCTCAACAAAGTTCACTTGCTGTGAACACCCTTGTCAAGTAATAGATATCACTGCCAAAGGCTATACTAGGCTTGAGGATGCTCCATAAATACACCAGAAAGATCCCGTGTTAGTATATGTGCTGCAATCTCAAAGTTTTCCCTAAAAAACCAGCAGCTCAACAAGGCATAAACCCAACTAAATGCTTGATTGTACCTGCAAAGGCAAACGCCAGTGGCACGAGGGCCAACAAATTGCAAGCAATTGAGAGGGAAAAGAGCTCCCAAATGCAAGCAGTAATAGAACTGAAAGTTTACCAAACTAAAACCCAAGCAAATGGGCTGCAAAATGCCTCCAAAAAGAGCTCCAAGATGAACAGAAAATGATCTCCCATGAGCTATATATATGTGCTTTCCTTCAAGAATGCTTGCCCTAGCAAGCAATAAATGATCGATTTTTATCTCTGTTTTGAAAAAAACAGCAAGCCCCCAACTGTATGGACTGAAAATGCACCTGGAGGTGCAAGATATGAGCTGTCCTTGCACAATACTGCCTCAGACAGATACAAAACAGCAAGAAGAAGTTTCCGGAAGCTCCAAAACAGTCCTGAGAGTGGTAGAAAAGCTTCAAACAGAAAAACAGTCTTAAAAAACAGCTCGAAAAGCGTGTCCACTCCTCCAAAAATAGGCGCCCAGCCTAGGAATGATTGCTGCGTTCAAAAACCAGCAACAAATCCTGCAAAAAACAGGCATCCCATATGAAGCTCCTAAAGTGCTTAAAAAGAGGTGCCCAGTCTTGGACTTGCAGTAGGAGGCGGTAGCTGGTCCAAAACAGCTCGAAATCAGCAAAAAAACCTCCAAAAACTAGTCACCCATGTCCAGAACAGCGCTAGAACTTCTCCAAAACTGGCAACCAAGCAAGAGGACCTTGTAGGAGGTGGCCGCCAGCAAAAACGAACTGTTTTGGCCAAGTTCTTTGACACAAAAGTGAAGTTTTTTGCAACAGAATCAAAGCTAGAGAGCATGGGAGGTGCGGGGAGGGGTGCAAGGAGAGGTGGGGGAGTGACGAGGAACCTGCTCTGATACCATGTTGGAAGTGGAAGCGAGAGAACACGAGAGAATGGAGCTGAAGCAAGCTGGAATGAAATTGCAGCAGCAACAATGAACTACAAAGCTAGGGTAGTCATAGAGATGAAACCCTAGAATGAACCCTAACTAGGGTTAAAAGATGTGTGGTGACTAACTCACCCACAAACTCAACCTCTAACTGAGGTTAGGTGTAAAAAACCTTAATAATACCCCTAGCCCCTTATTACATAACATCGGCCACTTGGCACTGCTTGAGCAAATATAAATATTTCTAACAAGCCCCACTCTGTAGTGCATGGGGCAGTAAGCACTGCATGAAAAAGTTCCATAGAGGCATCCCTCAGCCCTACCCTAGAGAACCATCCATACCAACTCGGGGGAGCTGAGGCTCTGTGGTGTTATGCTCAACCTAAGGTAAAATGACCTTGGAAGGTCGGTCAGACTTTCCCCTTGAAGAGACTAACAATTGTAAAAAATGTGTATTGTGCTTCATGTATTATGGTTAAAGGGGTTTAATGTAAAGTTGTCCATAAGAGTGATTTGCATGACTAGATGAGTCTAAAGGCCAAAGGCCTATTTACCAATTGTGCCTAGGGGCAAATGCTTTTAAAGAATCCCAAGAAGAGGTAAAAAGGGACATCTAACTAGGGTCTTAAGTAATGGACCTGTGGCATTCTGGGCCCATCTAGGCAAATTAGGGGCTTCGTTAGAATTATTGACATATTCTAGGCAGTGACCAATGTAATCCATAAGAAGCACTTTTCCCTCTCTAGAGGTTTTTCCCCCTAACGATTGTTAGTGGGTCAGTGTGGTTTTACGGAGCAGATGTACAAGCAAAGTACCAGAAGCTGTACTGATAGATCTGACAGTACGGCGTAGGTACGACGGAGCTATATACGGGTGCCTGTACGGAGCTGCAAAATGGTACGACACTTGCAAAGCTGGTACGAAAAGCATGTACGTCATTGCGAGGCTATATGGGCTACTGACGTGCAGAATATACGACAAGTACGAACGACTGACGCGCAGATTGTATGCCTGTACGGACAACTGGCACGCGAATTGTACAGTTCTACGGACTGAGCAACAAGGTACGACACACAGCGTGAAGGAGATATACGACGGGCTGCAGGCATTGGAGGATGAGCAAGTCCCGGAAGCTTCTCTGATACCAAATGTGAGAAATGCAGACAATAGATGGAAGCAAGAGAGCTAGAGAGCAAAACGTAGAGTGTGCAATAGATAATATAGAAAGATACAAGAGTGGAGGTGGTTTTGTCTAAGTGAACATTCCATACAACATAGCCTGCACGTGCGTCGCCCAGTTGGACCTGTTGTCCGTACAACATACTTGCACGTGGGCCGTACAACCATACGGTTGTCAACACTGCACTGCCGTACAGTGCAAGACTTGCTTTGTGATCTGCTTGTGCATCTGCAAATCTTCCGTACAGGTTTTTTTTGCAGGATCATTTTGCAAGTGCTTTCCTTTGCAGGTGTTTCTTTTTGCAGAGAAATTGGGGCTTCTGAGTCCTTTGCAGCACATTGCAATTTTGGACTGCATTTGTGCATTCTTAGATAGACATTGCAAGCACATTGCAGATTTGTCCAGAAATTGGGGCTTAGGGCTTTTAGTCAATTTGCCCTCTTTCAGTTGCATTGTCTTGTAGGAATTTGGAGCTTTTGCATTTTGGATGCCATTTAGCAGTGGACAGACAATTTTGGAGTTTTGCAGGCAATTTTGAACTCAGATTGCGTCACATTGCAGACATTTGTCATTTTTTGCAGAGATTTTGCAGATTTTGGGCATTTGCAAAGCATTCTGGTGCATTTTAAGCCTTTGACACGCTGTGACAGCAAGCTGTCATTTTGGGCAGTTTTTTTGCAGACTTTGGTTGTGCATCTTTGAACCCAGGAAGGGATTTCACTTGTCAGATTTGCTGCATTTTTTGCTTTATCTGGCAGATTTGGCTCAGAACGACCCCAATGAGGTTTTTGGTGTCCTCACACAGGAGGATAAGTTGGATGGCACCAACTACTCCTTATGGAGTTTTATGGTTCGCAATATCTTAGCTGACAAACACCTATGGGATTATGTCAACAGAGAGGAGACACGGCCAGAGACTATGGTTGGACCTGTCACTTCTCCTCAACAAGGTGGAGGAAGGGGTAAAGTTCAAGCACAAGGTGCAGGACAAGTGTTGATCACCTCACCAAGCTTCAGGATTTGAGGGAGCAATTGCTGAAGATAGATGAGATCATTCTTGATTCAGAGATGATTACCACCACTCTCAATTCTCTTCCTAAGTCTATCTCGGTTTTCATTCCTCGCTGAATTTGTTGTTAGGGGAGGTGGCAATCCTCTCTCTTTTCACGAGTTGATAGGACTCTTGTTGCAGGAGGAGCAAACCAAGAAGAACATGGCCACACGGGCTGGCGAGCATGCCATGCTTTCAAATTTCAGGCCCGAAGGGAAAGGGCAGCAAAAGCAACATGCAAATCAGCCTACACATCAGCATAAAGCTGATTCCGGACAGCCCTCTCACAGATGAAGAAAAGCCAAAGAAGAAGGGTATTTATCACTACTGCAAGAAGCCGGGTCACTACATTGGTGAATGCAAGAAGAGAATAGCAAAGGAAAAGAAAAAGGATTCGGGTATGGATGTCTCAGATGCATCAACCCCTCGTGCACATGAAGGATCTGATGTTACAGCCAACTTCGAGTCCTGCAATTCAGATTTTGTAGTGGCTGGTCCAGATACTAGAGCCACTCTTGAGGATGACTCTTATGCTTTCCTGACTTGCAGCTATGACCTTTCTATCTTATCTATTGCACACTCTATGTTTTGCTCTCCAGCTCTCTTGCTTCCATCTGTTGTCTGCATTTCTCACAGGTTTTGTAGAGAAAAAACTTGAAAACTGAAAACAATGACAAAAATGACAGCAAATGTCTGCAAGTGTCAATGCCACGATGGCTGCTCAAACACTAAGAAAAATGCACGAGCTATTCCCAAAATGACCTGCAAGAAAATGTCTGTCCAATCAAAGGACCCCCCTGCAAATAGCTATCCTGCAAATGACAAGCCCAAATCAAAGTGCAAATGTCGGCAAATTTATCCATTGCAAAGCTGAGCTGAATCTGTAATTTCTGATACACATCTATGGCATGAGAGACATCTCAACTTCAACAATTTGGTGAAGATGCATCCACATGACATGGTCGTCGATCTTCCACCATGCATGCACTCAAAAACATGTACGCGAGGGCTGCTTGTTGGGCAAAATGCATAGATTTCCATTTCCCAAGGACGGGACCCTTAGTACATAGTGATGTGTGCAGACCAATGCGGACAGCATTAATTGGGGGGTACTATCACTTTGTTACTTTTATAGATGACTTCACCAGGTTCGCTTGGATATATCCCATGAAGCTGAAGTTAGATGTCTTCTCTTGCTTCAAGCATTGGATTGCCTTGAGCAGAGAATGAGAGTGGGGAGAAACTCCTGACCTTCTGCATTGACAGGGGGGGTGAGTACTGTCCCGGAATTTTCTGATTTTTTAGCAGCCCGGACTATCATTTATCAATGCACAGTAGCCTACACTCCCCAACAAAATGGACTTGCAAAGCAAGAATAGAACAGAAACGGAAAAGGGCAGGTGTATGCTTCTGGGAAAGTCTTTGCCCAATAAATTCTAGTTGGATGCAATTATGTGTGCCAACTATGTGCTCAAGCGACACCCACTCGAGCATTGAAGACCATGACTCCCTATGAAACATGGACATGTAATAAGCCTGTCATTTCTTACATGCGGGTGTTCGGGTCTCTTGCGTATCCTCTCAGTTGAGGCATGAGCTTGATGATAAGGCTATCAAATGCATCTTCATTGGAGGCAAGGTGATTGTCAATAGGGACATGGTTTTTGCTGAGCATGCCCCTTTACCTTGGCTGGACTGTAAAAAAATGCCTTCACTGGAAGCCTCTGATGTGTTTGATTCTATTCCGCCTTTCATAGATACATATGACATAGTATAGAGCACCATGCCACTGCTTCTAGCAGCTCCAATCCTCCTCCCATTGCTCCTGCTCAACCTCAATTCCACTGCCAGATCGCCATGCTATCAAGCAAGCAGTTAAAGAGGAGAGGGCGGTCATGACACAGCAAAAATCAGTCCCTCATTGGCTTGTGGATACCCTCAAGGACAGCAAGCAGGCTGAGCCTTTACCTGCCCCCACTAGAGGTGCACACACACAGAGGCAAGGCAGTTTTTTGGTTGTAGCTTTGATTGCCACTGCCTGTAATTAGGAGCCTCTATGTCACAAAGATGCATTTGAAGTCATGAATGGATGCAGGCCATGAGAGCTGAACTTGATTCCATTCAAGCAAATGGCACATGGGACTTGTGTAATTTGCCTGCAAGACAAGAGTGCCATCGGCACAAAGTGGGTTTACAAATTGATGCACAAAGCTGATGGCCGTGTTGATCGCTACAAAGCTCACCTTGTTGCGAAAAGGTTATGCCCAGCAGCATGGTATTGACTTTGAAGAGACATTTGCTCCCACTTCAAGCATCACGACCATTCGTTGTGTCATTGCTCTTGCATCTCACTGTGAGTACTAAGGGAGAGAGAGCAGAGTGTGTGAGCAAGAGAGCAAGAGAGTGAGAGCTGAAAGCAATAGTTGCAATAGAAGAGTGTGATACAACTGAAGAGTGGGATAGGTTTTGTCTAAGTGACGAAACCTTATCCTTCACTAACCACAGTTAGTTCACTAACTGTGGTTAGGGAGAAAAACCTCTAAAATGAGGGAAAAGTGCCCCTAACCTACTTATTACATTACATTGGTCACTGCTAAATTATAACAATAATTCTAACAACCCCCTACAGTGCCAATGTCATGTACAAGGAAATGATCAATCACCAAAAGGAGATAAGTTCAGGGCACTGCGAAATGGCTCAAACTTTTCACATGGAAGTGCTTTGGTGAAAATGTCTGCAACATTGTCATGTGTTGACACATAGATCATATTGATCTCTCCTGCATGCAACTTCTCTCTGACGTAGTGATAGTGAACCTCAATGGCTTCATGCGAGCATGAAACACAGGATTCTTTGCCACTGCAATAGCACTCTCACTATTAGTGAGAATTGGAGAAGGACCCTCCAATGAAAGATGAAGATCAACAAATAAACGACGCAGCCAAACACATTCAACTATCGCTGTGAAAGCTGCCCTGTACTCGGCTTCACATGAGGAGGTAGCCACTGTAGATTGTTTCTTGCTCAACCAAGAAATACAAGCTTTGCCCAAAAAGAAACAATTGCCACTCGTGGACTGCCTAATGTCAGAGTCTCCAGCCCAATCTGAGTCACTGTAGGCATGCATCTGCAAGTCACCCCCCCTGGGAAACATCAAGCCAAAAGACTTTGTACCTTGCAAGTAACGGAAGATGCGTTTTACAGCCTGCCAATGCATAGTCTTTGGGCTGTGCATATACCTGCTCACCTGAGAAACTGCAAACTGAATATCAGGTCGTGTATTGCAGAGATAAATGAGGCATCCAACAGCCTGACTATAGAGTGTGACATCAATTGATTCACCTGCATCATGCATTGTAAGCTTCAGCCCCGGCTCCATGGGAGTAGCTATGGGCTTACAATCCTGCATGTTGAATCTGTCCAAGAGTTTCTGCACATACTTGGATTGAGACATAACGATGCCACTTTTCTCTTGAGTGAACTGGATCCCCAAATAAAAGTATAGCAGACCCAAACCTGACATGTCAAAAGTGGTCTGCAATTCAGCTTTAAAATCTGCAATATTATCCTCATTTGACCCTGTGAGCAGTAAGTCATCTACATAAAGAATGATGACTAAAATATCCCCCCCATCCTTCTTGATGTAGAGGGTGCTCTCAGTTGGACTATTGTGCAGCCCCTTGCTGGTCAGAAAGGCATGAATTCTGGCATACCATGCACGTGGGGCTTGTTTCAGCCCATACAAAGCTTTATTCAGCTTGCATACCTGAAGTGCATTTCCTGAAATTTTAAAGCCCGGAGGTTGTTTGACATAAACCTCTTCCAACAAGTCTCCATTAAGGAAAGCTGTTTTAATGTCCAACTGATGAACATTCCATTCAAAATTGGCAGCCATGGCTATAACTAACCGGATGGTTGTCATTCTGGATGTAGGAGCAAAAGTCTCCTCATAGTCTATGCCCTTTTTCTGAGCATATCCTTTTGCAACCAGCCTTGCCTTGTACCGATCAATGGACCCATCTGGCTTTCTTTTGACTTTGAAAACCCACCGTGTACCTATGGCATGTTTACCTGGTGGCAAATCCACAACTTCCCATGTTTGATTTTTCTGAATGGACTGCAATTCATCGTGCATGGCATTCATCCAATGCACATTATCATGTGCTTCTTCAAATGTCTCAGGCTCCTCCTCATCAAGAAGAGTACCTGCATAACCTGATTCAACTGAAAGAGCTCCCCCCCCCATGCCTTACTGCACTACGAGTTCTGCCAGGTAATGGAGAATCAATTTTACTCTCACTGAGAGTTTGTAACAGCCAATTTGGAACTGTTTTTGCTGCATGTATATCTGCAATTTCTTGCTCAACAACCTCTTCCACTGCTTGTGGAGGTGGTAAGACATCCTATGGCTGAATCGGAGCATGTGGAAGTATCTGTAAATTGTGATTTGCATCAGATATATCAGCAGGGGAACCCAAGGCAATGGGTAGTAATCCCTCAAAGACATCATCGGAAGAAGTAGGCATATCAAATTCAGCTTGAGTGTGAGCTGAATTTTTTGAAAATATAACATCTCTACTGACAATAATCTTGCGTGTGACAGGATTGTAGAGACGGTAGCCCTTGCTCTCTGCACTGTACCCAACAAAAATGCATTTGATTGCCTTATCAGACAACTTATGCCGAAACTCAACGGGCACATGAGCATATGCAAGGCATCCAAAAACACGAAAATTATCCACAGAAGGCTTTCTCCCTTTCCAAACTTCATAGGGAGTCTTGGTCTTCAAAGCTTTTGTGGGAGCCCAATTCAAAACATAATTGGCACACATGAGACCTTCAAGCCAAAATTTGTGAGGCAATTTTTTGCTTTTTAGCATGCATCTATCCATCTCCATAAGAGTACGATTTTTCCTCTCAGCTTTGCCATTTTGCTAAGGGGTTAGCCTCACTGTAAGCATAAAAAATGCAATGCCCTTGTCTTTCAAAAATGCTTAAAAATTTGTAGACAAATACTCCCCTCCTCTATCTGTGCGTAATGTCTGTATCTTGAGTCCTGATTCATTCTCAACCATGGCTGCAAAGTGTTTAAAAACCATAAACACTTCTGATTTGCGTTTCAACCCATAAACCCTTGTGTAGTTGGAGTAGTCATCTATAAAAGTGACAAAGTAAAGATGACCACCCAATGATGGAGTCCTCATGGGACCACAGACATCACTATGAATAAGCTATAATTTTCGAACAGCTTTTACTGATCCATCCTTCTTGAAAGGAAATCTTTGCATTTTACCAAGAATGCACCCTTCACAGGCATGTGGAGGAGGTGTTTCAAGAGGAGGCAATGCATAAACCATAGCATGTTTTTGAAGTGTCATCAAGCTGCCATAATGCATGTGTCCATATCTTGCATGCCATAACTCCGCATTCTGCATAGCAGCAGTAGGAGTGGAAACTGCAAGAGCATGTGTTGGCCTTTTCTCATACATGTCAAGCTGAAAAAGACCACGTAACAAAGTGCCAGACAATCTTAAGGCATAGTCATTCTCTCTGTCATGGACTGCACACTTGTCATCTTCAAAAATGACCTGAAATCCAGCTCTGTTAAGAGTGGACACTGAAAGTAGATTTACCAGGAACATACAAGACATCAGAAATTTTAAATGTTGAGCCATCAATGGCTGTAAGTTCAACTTCTCCTATACCACGAACTGAATAGGAGGAGTTGTTGGCACATGTGACCTTTTTACCAACGGGAGGTGGATGCAGAGATGTGAAAAGACACTTCTTGGAAGTGATATGCTTTGAGGCACCGCTATCAAAATACCATGTATTTAGTGTCTCATTGACACTGAAAGCTGATGCATCCTTGGAAGAATCATAGCTGCATCTCAGAAAAGCATAAGAGTCATCATTACAAGTGGCTGTATTATCCGGAGCAGCCAACTGAGAGTCTGAAATGCAAGACAAGAAGGCATAGTCGTGTTCCACAAAGTTGGTTGTAGCTTCCTCATTGTCAGATGCATGAGGAGCTGAATCTGAAACAGCCATACCGGAGCTGTTTTTCTTTTCTTTTGCAAGCCTCTTCTTGCATTCTCCAATGTAATGACCTGGCTTTTTGCAGTAATGACATATACCCTTCTTCTTGGGCTTACCTGCATCACCCTTAGCCTTATGAGAAGGCTGTCCTGAACCACTGGAAGTCTGATTTGCTGATGTCTTTGCTTGTCCCTTTCCTTTAGGCTTGAAAGCATGGCATGTTCACCTGCTCGTGAAGCCATGTTTTTCCTGGTCTGCTCTTCCTGCAACAGAAGTCCTATCAACTCGTGAAAATTGAGAGGATTTGCACCCCCCTTCAATGACAAATTTAGCAAGGTATGAAAGCTGAGATAAGACTCAGGAAGAGAATTCAGAGTAGTGGTAATCATCTCTTAATCAAAAATGATCTCATCAATATTCAGCAATTGCTCTCGTAAATCCTGTAGCTTTGTGAGGTGCACTGACATGGAGTCACCCTCTTCCATATGTGTATGAGACAATTCTCTTTTCAAAAAAGATACCCTGGCATCATTCCGAGCTGCATACATGCTCTCCAAAATATCCCATGCTGCCTTTGAGGTCTTACACGACCGGATTTGCGGAATGATGAATCTTTTCACTGAAAGAGAAATACATGACAAAGCTAAAGCATCGCATGAATCCCATCTCTTTTGCTCTGGAGTAGTAGCTATAGCTGCACCAATAACTTGTCCTGCAGCTGTACCCTGTGCACGACCTCTGCCTCCTCCTTGCTGGGGAGGGGTATTGGTGCCACATTTGCTGGCCGGATCTCATCCCCATTTACATAGTCCTACAAATTACGGGAAATCAAAATGTTGTGTACCATAAAACTCTAGAGGGAGTAGTTGGTACCATCCAGCTTATCCTCTTGTGAGAGACCACTGAACTGGAAATCGTTCTGATTTTGCTAGGCCATGTCTGAGAAAGAAAATACAGCAAATGCAAATCTGAATTCCCTTGCTGGGAATGGAGTGCACAATTCCAAAAAAAAAAATACAGCCAAACACTGGCTGAAAATGCAACTCAAATCTCTGTAATGTCTCTGTCAGAAATCTGCCAGAGCATCCAAATCTCTCCCAAAACCTGCCAAAAGTGCTTCAAAACACTTACAGTAAGGCAGTGTGAACTGAAACCTGCAAAATTGCTCTCCCAACACAAAAGCTCCAATTTGTGGCTTGAAATTGCAACTAGAAAGGGGCAAATGGTCTAAAAGTCCCAAAAATGCAAGAAATTGCAGTGCAAAACTAAAAGCCCCAAATTTCGAGTTGAAATTGAGCCAAATTTCACCCAAATAGTGAATCTCTTGCAAAAGCCCCAATTTCTTGGCCAATCTTTGCAATTTGCTTGCAATGTGTGCCAAAAATTTTACGAAAGCCCCAAAATTGTAATGTGTCTGCAAATGATTTAGAAGTCCCAATTTCTCTGCAAACAGAGATGCAAACAGAGATACCTACAACAAAACCAATGTTCTTTGCAATGCCCACTCAACTCAAAAACACCCACGTGTGATGTACGGCAGACCAGAAGAGCTCGTACTCTTTGTTGAAGCTGGCGCAGATTTGTACGGAGGCCGGTACAGTACGGAGGCTGGTACAGTACGGTCGATGGTACAATACGATCGCTGGTACACTACGGTCGACCTGTACGGAGAGTACAATCAGCTGTACGAAATCCGTATGCCTTGACGGTTGTACGGCGAATGTACGGACAAGTACTGCGTAGGAACTACAGTACGGCGCAGGTCTGTACGGAACGGGTAGTACGGCGTAGGGACATACAGAACAAGTAGTACGACGTAGTAAACGATGGTACGACGGTAATCTTCAAAAATCCGTACGGAAGTTGTACGGACAGTCGGCGCATGACTGTACAGACGACGAGCAGAAAGACCAGGGAGTAGGGTGGTTGGGCACGGAGCTTGCAGGAGCTGGAGCTTGTGGGCAAGGAAGCTAAAAGCAGGGTCTTGCTGCTCTGATACCAAATGTGAGTACTAAGGGAGAGAGAGCAAAGTGTGTGAAAGAAAGAAAGAAAGAAAGTTTATTGAAGTCTTCGGAAGACCGATGGGTCTATGAGACTGTGAAAACCCTGATACAACGAGCTGTGGTAGTGGAGCTACTAAACGAGCGTCCATACCAATGCAAAATGCAAAATGCAAAAAATGCAAAAATGCAGAATGGCAGTACTAAGTCCTAAGTACAACATAGTCATGTCGATGGTCGACTATATATCAATCTCAGCATCATCATCAATATCATCATCATCTCTAGCAACAGCAAGATATCAATCAGGATGGATGAGGCAGTGGAGGCATGAAGTCGGCAATAGAGTGCTATCGGCCACTCAGAGGTGCGGTCTTGGCACGTCTCCTGGTCGTAGCTCTGCGTCTAACCAGGGCTACTGTGACCCTCGTCGGTCGGGCTCCAACTCTAAACAAGGAGAGGATGTCTCCAAGTGTGATCTGTGTGTCGACTCTCTGTCTGAGCTGTCGGGTCATGGGATCCGGGTCACGGTCATGTCGAGGCCTCGTCTCGTTGGGGTCCATGTGATCTAGCTGAAAGAACTCCGTGATAGAGCTCTGAGAGGGATCAACCGAGGAAGAAGTCTGCTCTTGTCTTCGTTTTCGGAGTATCCTCTCGCAGTGTCTAAGTGCCTCATGAACTCCGCTGCTCTGGGTAGGAGAGGAAATAGGCTAAAATCCCATAACTATCTCTGAAGAGGCAGTGGAAACGTCCTCGGATCTCATAGTACACAGGACACCTGAAGATGAAATGATCCTCTATCTCAACCTCCTGTATGTCACATAGTGTGCATATGCGCCGCTCCCTTGGTAGTCGCTCTGCTCTGCCGCTCTCGATGCGAAGTCTATGTGAAGAGACCCGGAACTGCCCAAGAGAGATCCTCATCGAGTGGGGTGGGTGAATCTGTGTGTATCCTGGTGGGTCAATGAAACCCTCCGCTGTGATATGTAAGAAGTGATCTCTGTAGAAGCTAAGCTTCACTGGGAGTTCACTCGGTTCCAACTAGGTCCGAACAGTGTGTAGCTGTAGTAGATCCTCACGGATAACCTAGTTAACCTCGTGTAATAAGAGGGGAGAGAATAGAGCATCCATGCTATACTGCAAGGGAGGTAGTCTATCCATGTGGAGCCCCAGTCGCTCAAACCATCTCTCTGTACGTGCATACCAGCACCTCTGATCTCCTCCTGCTACAAGTGCCATAGAAGAGGATAAAGCTATCCATGGTAGCCTGCTACGCCCCGAGGTATAATCCCCATATTCCCTAACTCGGTACAGATATGTGATGACCTGAAATGCAGCATCTAGCTGTAAAGGGGGTGACCCAAACTCAGCCTGAATGATCTGGTGAGGAACGGATGACTTACCACGAATCATCCGTGATAGCATGAGAACTTGTAGCCGCTCCACATGGGCCCACTCTGTATCCGACAAGTCTGGTCTCCAACAAGGACTGCCGTACATCCCCGCTGGGCGAGCCAAGGAGTCAAAAAGCAAACCCTTAGTGCGTGGATCCTGAAAGTGTGAGCAGAAGCACTACCTCTCTAGCCTGGCCAATGAGGCATACCCTCTCCTCAAGCGTGCCTGCATCGCGGGTCTCATAGTGAAGCTCGGTCCGGAGAAGATAACCCCAAGATAAGTGTATGATGAAACTATCTCAACAGATGACCCCGCAAATGTGAACTGCTCTTGATGCATGATGGCTCGAGATGTATTGAAGATCATGACCTTGGTTTTACCCAGGTTGACCTTCAAATCATGAGACTCACAAAAGGACTGTAGTGCGTCTAGGTGTCTCTGAAGCCCCTCTGCTAAGGAAGACAAGAGAGCCACGTCATCTGCATAGAGCAAAATCTGGATCAGCGTGCCCGCAAGAGAGCAACCTACACCCCCCTGTGTCTGCATCACTGTCTCAAGCTCGTCAATGTAGAGGCCAAACAAGGTAGGCGACAAAGGACACCCTTGTTTGACCCCGATGGTACTCATGATCTCGTCTGTCCACCCAAATCCTACCCGAACTCTGCCAGAAACTCTCTCGTAAAGTGCCATGACAGCCCAAATGATCTCCTGGTCATAACCCAAGTCCTGCAGGCACCGTATGAGGCGGCCTCTCGGGACCGTGTCAAATGCCTTGCTAAAATCCACAAAGCAACAATAAACCCTCTGCTTCCGTGACCTCGCCTCCTTGATGATACATCTGAGCGTCAGAATGTGGTCCATGGTTCCATGATCACGCCGGAATCTGGCCAATCGTGCTGCTCTGAGTCCTCGACACTCTGCAAGTCTGCTAACCTCGGAGTCAAGTACTGATGCATAAATCTTGGACATGACATGTCCAATCATAATGGTCCTGTAGTTCTCCGGGCTCATGGGATCCCCTGCCTTGTGGATGGGTGAGATAGTGTTAATGGTCCAAGTGTGTCGAAATCCCAAACAAACCGCTTCATTAAAAAGCTTTGCTAAGATCAGGGCTAGGAGGTTAATCCCATATGCAATGAACTTAGTGCATAGTCCCTCATGAACCTTCGCTCGGTCATTATGAAGTTTCATTACAGCATCCTTTACCCCTCCTCTAGTGAAGAGGGTGCAAGATGTGGGACGAGGCATGTGTGAGAGGCTAGGGACTGGCTGATTTGGGATGTCATAAAGTGTGCGTGCATAATCAAACCAGATCTGGGTGTCAATGAGTGGCGGAGGGGACCGTCCTTCTAGAAATCTCCGCCAAAAGTCCTTAGAGTTGTTACTAAACAAAATGTTCAGTAGCTCCTCCTCATTTCGACGAACGAAGTCTAGTTTCTTCCTCCGTACCAGTCTACGGTATTCACGTAGCGTATCTGGTGCGCTCGGAAGATTGTTTTTGGTTTCGAATCTGAGATCTATGTCACTTAGGATTTGAGCTTCCCGGGTCTGAAACTAAGGTATGCCGGCTTAAAAACGCCCTTTATGGTTTGAAGCAAGCACCACGGGCATGGTATGCCAAGACATTCTTTTTTGCTGTGCCTTGGGTTTCAGAACAAGCCTACGGAGGCTACTCTTTATGTCCAGAAGAGTGAATCAGAATGTCTACTTTTTTTTCATATGTGGATGGCATGCTTATCACTGGGCTAGACTTACAGAAAATTGCAGATTTCAAGGCAGCTTTGCAAAAATCCTTTGCAATCACAGACATGGGCCGGATGCACCATTACTTGGGCATCGAGTTTGCATATGTTGAGAGGGGTATAATGATAGAGTCAGTCCAAATACATTCGAAAGCTCTTAGACCACTTCCAATTTGAAGATTGCAAGCCAATTTCTACACTATTGGAGCCTGGCTTCCGTTTCTCCTCCGAGGATGGAAGTGCCCCATTTGATGCCATCTTTTATCGGCAGGCTGTGGGTTGCCTTATTTATTTATGTCATACCCGGCCTGATCTTCAGTATGCTGTCCCTCAGTTGAGCAGGGGCATGCACATGCCTAGTACACAACATTGGCAAGCAGCTGAATACAAGCCTTCACAGCTACAGTAGAGTGTGTCAGGCTCTGAAGCTACTCGGAGATCTTGACATCAGCCAGCCAGCTTTCTTCACAGACAGCCAAAGTGCTTTGGCTATTGCGAGAAACCCAGTGTTTCATGCGCACACAAAGCACATTGAGATTCATTATCATTATGTTCGAGAGCGACTATCAACTGGAGACATACAGTTGTCCTATGTTCCCACGGAGGACAACTTCGCAGATCTCTTCACGAAGGCTCTACCAAGGACCAAGTTTGAGCTTTTTCGACATGCCTTAGACTTGGCACCATACCTGAGATGTATCTAGGATACTTCAGTCATATCCTGGAGGGGAGGTTTGTTAGCACTTAGTGCTGGTATGGCCTTGTAGACTAGTCTTAGAACTCAGTCAACCCTTAGGTTGACTTCATTAGTCAACCATATGGTTGACTTCGGGACCATATAGGCCACCCCTTTGTACTTTTTCATTATCCATTTGCAAGAACTCACGTTTGCTTACTCCGTTTCCATTCCTTCCCGCAACCAACACAAACCTCTTGTAAGCTTCTCATAGGGACCCTCTAAGAAGATCCACCGATAAGAGTGTTACTACCACTATCCTCCCATTAAGGAGGTGTTCCTGAGAAGTGCTCACTGAAGCAAGAGCTTTTAAGGATCTAAAGCTAGGGTGAGACCACGCAATACAAGCTTCCCATCAAGAGTCTACTTTGCATCTCTGGATCAATGATGCCAAGTTCTCCCTCCTCTTGAAAGATCACCGTCTGCCAAGCAACCTTGGCTCTTATATTCTAGGTATCACAATCTTCCCCACAAGAAATTGTGCAATAAGTGTCTGAGCTGCCCCATGCATCGCCTGGAAAAAAACAGCAAGAGGCTATACACTAGGTAGTGGCCAGGAGAACCTGGATGGCCATGAGGGCCTCCCATGCTAAAGAGAGTTTAATTGAGCTTTAATATAAACTCGTGCTGCACATACTCTTTTTTTTTCCGAAAAAACAGTGCTAATTATATTACTTCGAGAGCAAGATACAAAAGGTCAGCTTGTAGCTGACGGGCTGCGTTCACAAATCGGACACAGCCCTAAAAGGTAACAAAAAGTAAATCTCTCTCTCACGGAGGGATAAGGCGAGTGTGAATGAACAGCCATCGGGGTGGTGAGTAGCGCCACCGAAGGCCCTGCGAAGTCTGCTCGAAGAAGAGGCCCTGTGTGTCCCAAGCCCGGAGGAAGCGTTTCCGCTTCTCCCGACCGGCCCGGGAATCTCCCTGAAGCTGGTCCCACTGGCCTCTGAGGGTATGAATAATCTCGCTCCAAATATCAGTCATGATCTGGGCAGTCGATAAGGAGGTGCCACCGAGGATCTGCGCGCAACGCGAGGTCCAAATGTGCCACCCTGCGATGCTGCTGATAATCTCCCAGACTGGCTGCCTCTCCTGAACTCCTGTATCAGCCTCTGCTAGGTGCTGCGGGATACCCTCGAGCGGCCCCCACATCCCCTGTGTGATAAGGAAAGTGGGGTCCTGCTGGCATGCCTCGAATAAGTGATGAAGACCAGGTGCGGTGCTGCACCAACAGAACGCGCCCCAAGTGATCAAACCTAGCTCCGGTGCTGCGCGAGTAAGAATCCCGAAAGTCCACCTCCACACTTCCTGGGCACGAGTGCAGCTCCACAGGCAGTGTTTTGGTGACTCCTCATCCTCATGGCAGATCTGACAGCGTCCGTCCTGGCCTATCTGCCGCAACCAGCTCCCCACTGGAAGACCTTTGTGGGCAAGAAGCCACAGGAAGTAGGAGATCTTCCGCGGCCGCCAGCTCTCCCACAAGGCCTTCCAGAAGGCCTGCAAAAAGAACCTAGAAATACCCTGTGCATACCAACTGGGCCGCTGGGTGGGGGGGCGGCTCTGCATCCTCCCAAGAACTCGCTTGCCCAAAGTCGTGCTGTAGGCAAAGAAGGAGATCGGCCCCTGTCCTGTCACAATCTCTGGCCATCTCCACTCTCCTGGGTCCCAATCAAGCTCTGACAAGGCCCGCCCCTCCCAGAGCCAGAGTCGCCACAGCTGCAGCTGATCCTGCTCAATGCTAGGATCGGTACGCCAGACCTTCCCCAAGAGGCCGACGACCCGAACCCTCTGCCAAGGGAGTAGGGGGGTCGATGAGCGCATCCTCTCTCCTGAGTCGTCCATCCCCCATAACCGCGAAGAAGGAAATAGAGGAGTCGTCTATACGTCCTGCGACCACCAGTGGGATGCCACGGGGGGTGAACTGTCCCAGCCAACGGTCGTCACCTGGCATGAGGCTCTGAAGCTCAGGTGGAACCAACCAATCATCTGGGATCGCGCCGTCGATCTCCGTGCGTCTCGCCTGGGCTCCGCGGGCACCTCTAGCTGCGGCTGCGAGATCAGCCGTCTCCAAATGTCTGTACGTGTCCCTCCAAACTCGAAGGGACCGGGCTGGCCCCCTCATCCAGCCATCCCACCTGATGTGTGATCTCTCCCCCAACTGAAGGCCCTCGGCATCTCTAACCTGGTCATTCCAGATAAGCGGCTGGCGATCGATCTCCTCCTGACAGCTCAGAGGGGACTGAATGAGACTGAGGCGGAGCCGCCTCCAAACCATGAGGAGGCTACGAACGAGTGGGGAACGGGGCTGAGTGAGCGGGGCGGAAGTAAAGATCCACCTGAGAGACGGGAGCCACTCTCCACCTCGGCGCGGGACACAAGAACCGACCCCCTGCTGAAGTAGCATCTTCCACGTCTGCCCCCCCGGGGTCAAACCGCGGATGACTAGCTTGCCTAACAGGGCCTGACTCTGAAGCTTTGGATCGATGACCCCCAGGCCACCCTTAGCCTGCGGAAGAATGACTGTCTGCCAAGCAACCCTGGCTCTGGTATCTCTGAGGCCATTCTCCATGGACCAAAGGAAGTTCCGAACCAGCCTCCTAAGCTGTGCCACGCTGGATCTCGAGAAACACCAACAGGAAGCAACATACCAAGCCGTGGCTAGGAGGACCTGGTTGACTACCAGGGCACGACCTGCAAGGGAAAGCTTAGCAGTGCTCCAGAAAGCCAGCTTCCGTCGGATGGAATCTAGCACCGGGAGAAACTGCTGAGCTGGCGTGATATCCAGGCCGACCTGAAAACCAAGGTATCTAGCTGTCTGTCCCCGTGGGATCCACCTGAAACCCAAAAACCTCCCCCACTGAGAACACGCCCCGGGGTCTGTGAGAAAACCAACTGATTTGTTCCAGTTGATTTTCGCACCAGCAGCCGAACAGAAGACCTCCAAGGCCATCCTCACCCTCTCCAACATCATCTCATCGTCCTGGACAAACAGGGCTGTGTCATCCGCGTACTCCGAGTCCAAGAGCTCCGTGTCCTCCCGGAGTGGAAGGCGAACACCCCGGATCCCTGTAGACCTCGCCCAAAGGTAGTAAGTCATAGCCTCAGCGAAGAAGAGAAACAAGTAAGGAGCAAGGGGGCAGCCCTGACGCACTGATCTCTCCAAGCTAAAACGCTCACCCATCCTGCCGCCAATGATGACTCTGCTAGAAGCTGTCCTGTACAAAGCTGAAATACCCTGAATCCATCCTACTGGGAAACCTAGCCGCTCCAGAGTCCCCTCCAGAAAGGACCAGTCCACTCGATCGTAGGCCTTCTCAAAGTCGAGAAGTAGAATGGCTAGGTGTGATCCACTGTGCTGAGCCCACTCCGCCGCCTCTGAAAAGGTGAAGACATTATCCAGGATACTGCGATCCTGGACAAAGCCTGTCTGAGTGTCATGAATGAGGTCTGGAAGTAGAGGCCGAACTCTGGCGCTGATCATCTTGGCAAGGATTTTGTAGGTAGTGGTAAGGAGAGTGATCGGGCGCCACTGACGGATCTCCTGTCTATCTCCTCCCTTCGGGATGAGGCAAATCAGTCCCGAGGAGAGGCTCTCTGGCATATAACCACTGCTGAAAATCCTCAGAAGAGCTGCTAGGAGGGGCTGATGAATCTGGTCCCAGAAGGAGGTGAAGAAAGCCCGGGATAGCCCATCCTCACCTGGGCATTTCTGCCCATCGATGGCCATGAAGGCCTCCAGCATCTCATCCGTGGTGAATGGTGCCAACAACGTCGCCTGCATGCTAGGCTGGAGTGTGCCTCCACACCTCCTCACGGGAACGTCGAGTACGAGGGGCAAGCGGCTCCTGCTGGAAAAGGGTCCTGTAGAAGTCGGTGGCCAACCCCAAGACCTCTCCCGGATCCGTAACGATGTGTTCCTCCGCTGTCCTAAGACTCCGAAGCTGATCACCTCTGCTGCTCTCTGGCCATGCGTCCTGAAGAACTCCCTGCACATCCGGTCACCCTTCCGAGCCCAGAAGGAGAGAGAGGCGTGATAGGAAAACTCTGAGCGACGCTGGAGTGTCTCCTCAAGAAGGGCTCTGGCTCGAAGGGCCTGGATCCGAAGCTCCTCCGAGCCCGGGGATGCCTGCTGGAGTCGCTGAATGGAGGCGAGGTCCCTCCGAAGAGCTCTCTCTCTACCCCACCATTCCTGTCGAACCTGAAGGGCTGCAAGCTGGCAGATCTAGCTGGACTCCTGCAAAGCCTGCGCCACCGAATCAACCTGATCCTCGCACTCACCCCAGTCTCTGTCCCAAAGACTGCATATACTGCTGCGCACGTCCTCCCTCGAGAAAATGGAGTCGGGAATCCGGCATGAGCGGGGGGGAAGGGCCTGAACTGCCGAATCTAAAGATAAGAGCACAGGCGCATGGTCGAAAAGTGTCGTCCCTGGAACTATACCCGCCTGACCGCCTCTGCTGATGGTCCAATCACTAACATAAAATCTATCCAGCCTCTCCAGGAGTCTGCCTCCTTCCCTGCGGAAGCCCCACGAGAAGTCCAAGCTCCCGTGCCATCGCCGGAAGGATGGGTCTCGCCAACTGTCCCTACCTCCTGTCGCAAAGATAAAAGAGTCCCAAGCGGACTGCTCTGCCTGAGACATACCTGTAAACTCCGGACCTCTGCCCTGCTGGTCCTCCAAGGTCTCCAGATTGTTGAAGTCACCTCCAACAATCCAGGAATCCATGTCTGGGAGAATCCCTGTAAGTGTCCTCCAGAAGGTGGCTCTGCAACGGAGATCTGTGGGAGCATAAATGTTGAGGATTCCAACTCTGGAGCCCTCCAGTTCCAGGCCTACCCAAAGGGCACGGCCTGGTATCAACGTGCCATGACCGAAAACTCCCTGGGCTAGCTGCTCGCCCACGGAAGTACAGACACCACCACTCCTCCCCAGTGCGCCGATCGAGGGCTCCCAATAAGTATGAGAGCGTCCAGGGAGAATCTTCCCGCAACTACGGGAGTGAGCCGCAGAAAGCTTGTGCTCCTAGAGCAGAAGTACATCCAAACGACCAATCACTGCTGGCTGAAGTTCCCGTCTCAAAATGAGCTTCCTAGGACCACGGGTGCCAGAAGAGTGAAACCCGTTCACATTCCAGGATACGAGGTGTAGGCTCATGGTGAGGACTGGGAGGCTGCGAACAACTGCCTGCTCGCGGTCGAAGTGAAGAAGCTGACAATTCGGAGTGGAGGCGCTGACGCTTATGGGAAGGTTTGGAGGGGGAAGCGGGGTCGTCCTACCCGTCCTTCAGCACCTTCAGCAAAGGCGAGAGGCCTTTGGTACCATGAACGAAAGCTTTCTCGAGCCAGCTCGAGATCTCTGAGGTGGACATCCCGTAGAAGGCACGGAGTTTCTGAGGAGTCCAGGCTCTGACATCTTGGGGGAGGGGCCAAGACAAGGGGGGCCTGAGGATCACAATCAGTCTGAAGCGTTTGGCGGCGCAACGCCACCGCAGGCGCACGTCACCCTCGGACCACTGAGTCTCAAGAAGCTGCCCACCGGACGGGCCTATCCAGGAGCAAACCTGAGCATGCGTCTGCTCCCTGAGAGCCTCCCAGACCGAGTCGTCTGTCCAGGTCTCGGTGCCGTCGCTAAGGAACGTGAAAGCAAAGCTAGGGCCATCCCTAGGGGCCAAGGCGGCTATCTTCCCATCCGCCCCTTTGCGGAGCAGGAAGATACTGATGTCGAGGCAAGCAGGGAAGGTCCCGAGGTCGGCCACATCCAAGTAGTCCCAGGGGCCAGATCTGTAAAAGTCGCGGGGGAGCTCTCTCTCCTGAAGCTGAGGCCCGTCAGAGTCTGCCACTGAGGGGCTAGCGGACAGAGAAGCCTGCTCCAGTGGTGGTGTAGACTCAGGGTGTCCAGCCAGCGGAGGGGGAGGGGGAGGAGGCTGGGGAATAGGCAACTCAGACTCCTCAGGGGCGACTAGCGGAGGAGGCGGAGAAAGGGGAGCGGGGGCTGCCCTCGGCCGAGGAACCGCCGATGCAGCTAGCTCTGCGGGAGAGCTGAATGAGGCGGGGGGGGGAGAGGGATGGGGATGCATCTGCTGAAGCTGCGGGTCGGGAGATAAGGGGTGCAGCTGGGAGATGGGCTGGGGCTGAGTGGGAGGCTGGGGAGCGGAAGAGAGGGGGACCTGAGGCTATGGAGGGCGGGCTACCGTCGAAGAAGAAGCTCTCCCAGGTCCCTGGGGCGGCTGCCTGTCAGGTCTCTGAAGTGCTGCTGCAGGTTGGGTAACCTCTGCCTCCTTGCCTTTGTCAGAAATCTTCTTGTTCTTTCCTCTTTTCCTTCTAACCTCAGTCCAGCCGCCAGCTAACTCTGGTCCGGACTCCGGCTGCCTCTGCTCCTCCTGGCGTGGCTGCCCGGAGGGGGGGGGAGGGGGCGGAGAGGGAGGGGGCGGGGGAGGCCGAGAAGAGCTGGCGAAGCGTGGACAAACAGCCGTCAGGTGCCCAAAGCCGTGACACCTCAGACACTGTCCTGGCTGTCCGGTAACTACCATGCTCTGGGTGATGCTGCCGGCATCTGTCACGATCTCGATCACTGCCGGGAGAGTCGCAGGATCCGCCACGGCCACACGGACTCGGGGGGCTCCTGCCGTAGTCACCGCATCGGCGAAAGTATCGTGCATAACCCAGCCAAAGTGGGAGCCCAGGTCCCTGACAATCGGCCGCAACTCAGCAGCAAGCCCTGGAAAAACTAGCGTCACTGGATGGCGAGGTATACGGAACCGAGCATCAAAATCCGCTGCGCTGAATCCACGGTACCACGGGACTATCATGATAATCTTTCCATCCACTGACGTGGGGGAGCCAGCAATCAGGTTGCTCGCAGCTTTCGCATTGGAGAGTTTGAGCCAGAAGATGCCCCTTCCCATAAGGGCCACCTCCTCAATATGGCCGTCCTCTAGCATGAGAGTGGACTGGAGCCAGTCCCTGATGGCTGATCTGGAGGGGGAATGTCCAATGACTCTGCCATAAACAGAGGTAAGGGCAAAGTCATTGGCAACCTCCTGAACCCGAGATGATTGTTGCTCTGTCAGGATGACGCGGTAGGCATCTGGAAAGGGAGGGTCCGACTGGGCCTCCGGTTCCGGGCAGGGAGCCGCCATACCGCCAAGACAAACTGCGAGGACTCCGATGAGGAAGAGGCTGCCACCCAAAAAGGAGGGATAGATGCGGGAGGGTGGAGCCTGGGTGTGCGGAAGACGGATGCGGAGGCGAAAAGCGGGAAGGATGGAGGGCGGAGGAAGCGGGATGGGGGGACAGGAAGCGGAGGTGGCGCGGGGTGGAGGAGTGGAGGCGGAGAGCGGGTGAGGTGGGGAGGCGGAAAAGGAAGCGGGGGAGAGGCGGAGCGGGGCGGGAGGAAGGACGGACGGGGGGCGGGGTGAAAGGGTGGGACGGGAGGGGCGGGGTGGAGCGAAGGGGCGGGGGGGGGGGGCGGAGGCGGAGGGCGGGGAGGTGGGGGTGGAGCGGAAGGGTGGAGAGGCGGGAGGGGGCGGGGGCGGTAAGGCGAGGGGCGGGGGGGCGAAACGGGGGGCGGGGGGGGGGAGCGGAGTGGTGGCGGGGCGGGGTGGAGCGGAGGGGCGAGGGGGTGGAGGGGACGGAGCGGCGAGGGGGGTGGGCGTAGCGAGGGGGGGCGGAGTGAGGCGGGGGTGAGGCGGGGTGTGAGGGGTGAGGGCGGAGAGGCAACGGTGAGGGGGGGGGGGGGGGTGAGGCGGAGGTGCGAGGGGGTGAGCGGAGGTGCGAGGGGGGGGGGGGGGGGGTGAGTTCGGAGGGCAGGGGTGAGGCGGAGGTGAGGCGGGGGTTGCGAGGGAGGGCGCGGCGGCAGCGGCGGGTGAGGGGAGGTGAGGGCGGAGAGGTAGGGGCGGGAGAGGTCGAGGCGAGGAGGAGGGGCTGAGGGAGGTAGAGGTACGGAGGGGGAGGGGGAGGCTCGCAGGAGCAGCTCGACTCTTTTTCAGCAAGCGAAATTCTGCTAATACTGTGCTGCACATACTCTAGCACCGCATATCTGCTACTCAACTGAAATATAGAGTCCTAACTAAAGCGGTATCAAGGGGAGGCCACCCAATCCAAGATCTCCTAGATCTCCTCAATTTCCGTGAGGAAACCGGGTGATATGGTCCAATTAATCCTGGCCTCGAATGCCTGAGAGTACATCTGCAAGGCACAAAACTCCCTCTAAAATGAGACAAAGTACAATATCAGAGTAGCTCATACAATCCTCTGTGGGCTGAGGCAAAGGGCTCACTAAGGCCCTTTGCTAAGTAATATACTAAGCTAAGAAAAAAAACTCAAAGCTCAAAGCTAATAATCAATCTCAGAATCAAAATCTCAGTTATGGTGGCTCTCCTATGAGCTGCAAAAATCTCTCATATCTATGTCTACCGAGTCGTCTCCTGCTGTGGCGAGGAGTGCAGTCTCTGTGATCTCTGTATCCGATGGGCCATATAGAGAGTGACACCTCTGCTCAAGCAGTCGCGTCCGAGTAGAGATGGAATGAGCTAAACCTCCATTGTGTGTGCTCTGTCCGTCTTTGCATCGTGGGTGGCCCCTGCATCTCTAGTTGCATCTCCACTCATCGTCATCCCATCCCATTGACCCATGCTACATCTCCATTAGATAGAGGCCAATACAAACCTGATCCTAGAAGTGAATCAACCGGGAGAGCGCCCCAAAATCGTGCCCCTCTTGAAAGAGACAGTGATAACGTCCTCAGATCTCGTAACAAACTAGGAAGGCACACAAGAAATGCTCCTCTGTCTCCGCCTCACCCAATGTGCATAATATGCAATTCCGCTGCTCTCTAGGCACACCTATCGCTCTCCCTGCCTCCATCCTCAACTGATAGGATGAGACCCAGTATTTGTCCCATGGCAATCCTCGAGGCATGTGAGAGTCGTCTGTCCTCCAGATACAAGGGTATGATAATCACTCCATCCTATGATACTTTCAAGAGAGAGAGGAGGGAACCAGGGGTGGGGCTGAGCAGGAAAATCAACACCATCCCCAATCAAAGCGAGCCTAGGGTGCGGGAGGGCGAGTGGTCTATTGATCTACCTTTTCTTCCCACACGCCTTCTTACACTTTTCTCAATCTGATTCCTTCCTTTCCTCACTCATCTCCCCATTTCTCTAAGCTTTCTCTTCCTTGCTTCCTCCTTAACGGAATTCTAGTTAACTGACACTACAAAATGTTGCACATTTTCTAAAACTATCTAACCCCAAAAAAACCGAAGGTTGGAATGATAATCTTACCTTTTAAGTCCATATGTTATTTCAGCCATTTTATATCATACTCCAGAAGCAATAACTGTGATCTACTACATTCAATGGGGATAATTGTCTACTAGTGTGACTAACAAAATTTCAGACTGTCAATCTCATTGACAAATTTCTGCACTTTACTTCAGACATTTACCATCCATAACAGAGAAGAAAATTTAGTTTTTCCAAGTTAACTTTGTCTTTTCTGTAAAGGAAGCAAGAGTAGATAGTCTTGGTAAATGGATATGTTTTTAACAATGATCCAAAACCAAAGATTCACCTGTCCCAGTGGAGCCGTCTGCCTGCGAGCCCAAGTATGACGAGGCTGATAAGCACCCATGGCAATCTCTGTGTCCCTCGACCCATCCATGGATCGTTGGTTGATATTGGCTGAGCCAATGATGACATATTCATCATCAACAATCATTCCCTTTGCATGAACGTAAATCATAAATCGTCTGTTCTTTAAAGCTTGGGCCTAATAACAAATCACGAAGTGTCAAAACACTTCGATATGATTTTCTGTCTCTATTGCACAACAAAGCAACAATAATGAAAAGTAACTCCTTTAATTGCATGTTTGAGACTAGAACAATGACACTTATTTTTGTGTGATTTTAGATTCAAAATTTCCCAAAAGAGCCAGCACATATTACATGAATGTATAACTGCTGGATATAGAATTTGACTACTCTTATCTCAGTTTTGCCAGGGAAGAAAAGTGGAGAGTTTCAAACGACCGCTCCCCCCCCCCAACACACACAACCCGCACCCCTGCAGGATGGCTCCTTTCACAAAACCCGCCCTTCTTCCTTTAGCACAAGATTTTACTTTCAACCCTCCACTGTCCCCCCTACATCCTTACATATTAACAGGTGGCACTGCAGTTCTAGATGCTATGCTACGTATGACTCAAAAAAACCTTCAAACCTAGATGCACTAACTCAAGGTGGGCTTGAGGACCATCATCCCTCTTAATCGAAAAAATTCCCCGCTAAGCATGCTTTCTTTAACAGCAAGACCAAGACTGAAGCTGGTTTTACCTCATTGTCATGAACAAGCAAGGACACACAGAAAAAAGCTCTGAACACAAAATATATCATAACTAATCCAAAATTATTGTGGAAGGCTTCTCAACACAGCAGGACTGGGCTCATGCATGAAAACAACCCTACCTTGCATAGGTGGCAGAGACATCCTTAGTGGATTAAAGCTGACCTTTTCACTCTTTCCAAAAGCTTCAAACACACTAATGTTTTAAATTCTACATATAAAAAGTAACACATACACCAATTTCTAAAGGATGGGACTCTCTACAAAGTGGACAAGGGGGATAGATCCTTCATAGATAAGTCGCACATACTGACACATGGAAGGACAGAATCGAAACAATCCTTGTTCTTCAAAACCTAGGATATATACATATACATATATATATACATATCTATGTATATATATATGTATATCTATCTATCTATCTATATGTGTATATATATAGATATATATATATATATACATAGATAGATATATATATACATATATACATATCTATCTATCTATCTATCTATATATATATATATATAGAGAGAGAGAGAGATATCTATCTATCTATCTACCTATCTATATGTAGATAGATATACATATAGATAGATAGATACATATATATATACATACATATATACATATCTATGTATATCTATATATGTATATATGTATATATGTATATATATATATATATGTATGTATGTATGTATATATCTATGTATATATATATATATATATATATATATATGTGTATGTATGTATGTATGTATGTATGTATGTGTGTGTGTGTGTGTGTGTGTGTGTGTGTATGTTTTGAAAGAAGCTGATTGGCATTCACTTCTCTG
The DNA here is from genome assembly GCF_047967505.1 of Dipteris shenzhenensis. NCBI lineage: Eukaryota > Viridiplantae > Streptophyta > Polypodiopsida > Gleicheniales > Dipteridaceae > Dipteris > Dipteris shenzhenensis. The sequence goes on along the minus strand of NC_141609.1, from coordinate 47,014,856 downwards.
GCCAGGCCACATTATCTCTTCCCATACTATTGTCAGGCATCTAGGTTACCCCATTGGCTGGAATATTACCCCGCATCAACAGCTCAAATGGGTGCTTCAAAAGATTAACAAGAAGCTGGATTATTGGCATTTGTCCACCTGGCCTCTACATGTTCGACTTCGGATAGTACAGTCCATCATTATGGCATATGTGCAATTTTATTTGCCCCTTCTTCCCTGGTCTTTCAAGCATTTGGCTTCCTATATGTCCCAGGCTATGGAGATATTTTGGAAAAGCAAATCTCATAAAAAGGCCTTGCGACTACTACCTATGCAGTCCATTTGTTCACCTAAGACTCATGGGGGGCTGAATATTCTCAATCTCCAGGTTCATATGTTGGCACGAAAGAGCACTATGATTGCTGATTTTCTTCAGCAAAAACAGCCATGGGCTATTATGTTAGCAGCTATGTGTGGAAACATGGCGACTCATGCATATGGGCATTGGATTACAGATCACTGGGAAGCAGTCATGTCCACATTTCAAGGGAAAATTCCTGGTTGCCCTGTTTCTTCTGCTTTTATTCATGATTGGAAGAGAATTCTCTCATATGCAAAATGGACAGGTGCTTCTTCTCATCATGGTAATTCTTTTCGATTGGAAAGCATCCATTGGAGTAAGGTGTTTGAATTGCCTCTCGCTCTACAGGCACCTATTAAAGCATACAATCTCATGAAATTGGGCGTCAGATTTGTTGGTGATGTTGTGGATCAACAAGGTTGTATGCTTTCATTTCCACAAGCTTGCAGGACATTCTCCTTGGGCCTGCATCATAGGTCCATTTGGAGAACACTTTCAGCTATGTTGCAGCCTTTTGTTCCAGTTCCTCCACTGTTTGCACAAGACAGATTAATGGACTGGAATTTGACTTCTTTATCCCCTTCTACCCATACGCTCTCAATGCACAATCTGACCTCTTCGAAGGTCTACAAATTTCTTCTTCCACCGCCATGGATTGACAAGCATGCCAACACTCTTTGGAATTTGGATAGGCCTTTATCTTGGTGGCAATCACGACTCATGAAAATCTGGAAAGCCAAATTGCCATTGAAACAGAGGCTTTTCTTTTGGAGATGTATTGTGGGAGCCTTTTCCATTGGGGTTAAATTGGCAGCACGCCGCATTGCTTCCCCTTCCTGTCCCCGTTGCTCTCAACAGTACGAGACAGTTCCTCACCTATTATGGTCTTGCCCACAATCCCGCATACTGATCACTCATGTTTCTCATTTGCTGCAGCTTCGGTTTCCCTCTATCAGATTTGGGAAACTCTTCTGGATGTTTGGATGCCTCTCATCTCAGATGTCTCCATTCCTCCTCTTCTTTTACTGGACTCGCTTTTGGGTACTATGGACCATTTGGACGCAGAGACTGCATTCTAGGATGGGTCAACAGTTTCCTCAGGCATATATTTTCTTCAGAATGTCCCTCAAGCAATCCTTATATGACAGTTTTGCTGCAAGGGACTTGGATGCCACTAGTCTTGAAGTGTTCTCTACCTGTTTTTGAGTTTCTCCATTGGGCTTTTTTTTTGAGTCTCATGTCAGTGAGTGCGAGACTTTCTATCTTGTAAATTTATGATAATATAAATACTGGATTTTACCCAAAAAAAAAAAAAAAAAGTGTGTGTGTGTATGTATGTATGTATTTATGTATGTATGTATGTATATATGTACATATATATGTATATATGTATCTTTATGTATCTATATATATATATCTATATATATATATATATATATATATATATATAGATACATAAAGATACATATATACATATATATGTACATATATATATATATATATGTGTGTGTGTGTGTGTGTGTGTGTGTGTGTGTGTACAAAGAAAAACTATTTCCTGTTGAGGCTCTCTGCTTTTTTGAGACCCTCATGTAAATTTTGCTGATAATATAATCATGGATTTACCAAAAAAAAAAAAAAGTGTGTGTGTGTGTACGTAGGTACATATATGTATGTATATATATATGTATGTATATGCATATGTATGTATATGTCTCTATATGTATATGTATATATATATGTATATATGTATATGTATCTATATACCTAGATGAATTCAGGAATATATACATATACATATATATGTATGTATATGTATATATATGTATCTATATGTATATATGTATATGTATCTATATGTATATATATGTATGTATGTATGTATGTATGTATGTGTATTTTTTCTCTAGAAAAGGTTTTAGTTTGCTTTGAATACATGTTTGACTTTGACTAAATTATTAGATAATAAAATTGATGGTGCCTATCAAAACCCCATGCTTGGACATCACAAATCAATCAACTAGACTGGGAGAACAAAACCAAAATAATATGTGGATAGTTTCAAAGAATTCTAAGTTTCGTCTAGACGTCCAATTAAAACTATGGAAAGATCTTTCGTGAAGGGTCCCCCCCTCAAAAAAAAAAAAAAAAAAAGGAGAACCCCTTAACAGTATGCTTGGAAAATCCCATACAACGTTCAGCATATGGAGAGAGCTGACAAAAGGCAAAGACCGGCTGTTGGTAGTTTGCTTCTGAGGGTTCTTCCTAAGGTAATCTTAGAGAAGGCCTTAACAACCCCTACAAGGTACTATACAACAACCACATTCCTCGGTCCATGAAAATATAGAGAGTCCCTGCATGCGAAGCCCTGTAGCAACGCACATGATGCATGTTTGCAAAAGTCTTATGTTGTAGCAACTCTAAACACAACTAGAGTCTAGGGTAGCTTGCAATTTTTGTTTGATCCTATTTAGGCAGGGTGGAGTTTGTATTATAAAAATTGGCAGTAAACTGCCTAACTATAACAGCTAAAAGATTGGACTTTGAAATGTACGAATTATTGAAATGCCTTGATTGAATATGCATATCTAAGTTCCACTTGCTTCTATAGAATTCTCATTCATATTTGTGTTTTTCTTTAGAGAGGCCTGAGTTTGTGTAGGAAAAACCATGGTGACCTATTGTAAACAAAGACACAAACATTGGATTTCGCCTGATTATACAACCAATTAATAAGCTGTCACTTAAGGGCTTTGTCATATTTGAATGCATAGATATGGTGTCAACTAGATGAATCTGGTGGATACCACTGATACTGCAAAAAAGTGTCTTAGAGATTCAAGAAAAAAGAGGGATGAATCGTGGTATGCTTTCCTAGCTCTGTCTGCACTATTAGGTCCCACAACTATTGCTAAGATGGGTATGATTGGGATTGTACTCAGACACGTGTTGTCATTGCAAGAAGAACACGCATTCTATGCATTATTATTCCAAGCAAACCTCGGAGATTTATTTGATAGCCATTCAGTTACAGACTTCCGGCTTAACAAACAGAGACCTACTTTTTGGTGATTGCAGACATTGACGTGAAGACTGTTCTTCAAAAGATAGCAGCTGCAGGATATTGGCCATACAAAAAAAATGAAGAGCTAGAAACAATCAGCTGTTTTAGGGAGCTAGAAATGATGAACAGCTGCAGAAAAGTAACATAGTTAAAAGCACTTTTGGAAAGTTCCTGTTCCAGGAAGCCAAATTTGTGTTCTTTGCAATACAATACAGCACAATGTCAGATGCATATAGAAAAGAAAACGATGTGCAGTCAGCTGAGATCTGCCACCCACCCTCTCTTTAAATGATCTTTAAATATACATACAAAGACACATCTATCAAGGACAAGTATGATGTTGATTTAGGACTCAAAATGGCAATTCTGCCTCTCTCATCTGCACGAATAATCTCTAACTGTTACACTTGGTTCCCTAACTCTTGAATTAACATTGAAAATACAGTGCAGACCAGACCCATCATCCAATCAGTCCACTAATGGGAAGACTAAAGAAGACTAGAAAGCTTAGAGTACAAAGAATCTATAAAGTTCAACTTTTTGAATTCCCTTTGTTAGGAAGAAAAAACTAGCAAAAGGAAAAATTTCATATTTCAAAGAAAGCTCTATCTTGATATGGGTATTTGTGTTACTACTGTATAAAGACGAAAGTGTTCCTTGACCTTTGAATACTGTAAACTGGCTCACAGCTGCAATAGAGAATCATTACCTGACTGGTATTTTCAGCAGGTGGAACTGTGGGAGCTGGTTCACTTTCCCCTTTCACCTCACGATTGCCCAAGCAGAAAAAATTCAGATAATCAGTAGGATGATACTGATCTGCCAAATCAGCCTCTTCCAAAGCTTGTGCGATAAGTGTGTACATCATCTCCATAGTTTGGCTCTGTTTAAGAAAGAAAAAACACAAATTGGTAAACCGTTATCTAGACAAAGTGGGAATCTAGGAAAGGTCGTTCATAGCTTACTCTCAGTGCAACTGATAGACAGCCTACACATGTCTATAACCTGTTTGAACAGATTACACAAACTTATGATGCATTCTCAAGAAAGAAGGGAAGTAATCTAAGGTATCGCAGACACCATCAGCTTTTTCACACAGACTATTTTTTTGGGGGGTGAAATCCAAGTGTTTTTATGTTACAAGAGGTTGTCCTCAAACAAGATCAGAATATTTCATTGTGAGACAAGTAGACAGTGTAATCTATCTGACAACAGACACGCAATCATAAAAAGATTGCCTGAGTGACATCTTGAGATAATAGAACATGGAAGAAGTAGGCTCTCGAAAGAATCGGTGGTTCCTGTCTTTCCATAGAGTCCAGAGTGCCCAATATCGAACCCATCTGAAAAAAAGATCAAACTCTGCCCTCCGTGATTGAAATTTGAATGCCGAATATCCAAAAAAGCTTGCCAAAGCAAGCGGTGGGAAAGCGGGCCCGGAGGCGCTGCTGAAGAAATAGCGGGAAGTCACGGGTAACACGGCAATTCCAAAGAAGATGGAGCAAGGATTCCCTAGGAGCAATATGCCTATGTGCCAAGAGTTGGCCAAAAGGAATAACACAAAGCATCACTCGCCATAGAAAAACCTGTTTACGAAGAGGAAGTTTGCAGGACCGCTTTTACACACACACTTCTTTTTTGGGGGAAAGAAACTTTCATTAACAAGAATGTATATTCATAGCTGCCCCAAAGTGAGACAGCTACTACTCATAAACTAAGAGAAGATGAAAAAGAAGACCAAGGAGAATGTACATTCAAAGTTGCACCAAAGAGAAGCAACTTCTACTCAGAACTAAAACTAGTGAAAGAAAGCTTCTAACGGAGCCAAAGGAAGATCTCCTTGTGCACGTGCATCCTGAAGGGATCGAGGCAAGGAGGATCAGGAAGATTCACAATTGAAAATCCATAAAGGTGAGAGTTTCGGGCATGGTACAATGTCCATGAAGCCCACTAGTGACACCATTTAAAAAAGTGATCATACTCCGGTAAAGAGGCATATCCCCCAAATAGCCAAAACCGCTTACCAAAAGAAACGCCAAGAAAGTGAGTACGTAGATAAAACCCCAGTCTAGGCAGTTCCAAAGTAGATGCAAAATCGTATGGGATGGGAACAAGAAGGGCAAGCCGATGATGCTACACACCTAGCAGCCAAGAGAGAGGCCACCGGTAATGCGCCTATCAAACAACGCCATAAGAAAAGTCACTGTCGGAGCTGAAGTTTACTGTTCCAAATGTGGCGAAAAGATGTCTTCTACAAAGGTAGAGGTTTGTCAAGATGCCAAATGTGAAGCCCACGCTCCCGAATCCATGGTTGTGGGAGTAAGAGAAGATAAGCATTCTTGGCAGTAAGATCTGCAAATGAAAAGGTAGAATAACCTGCAATGCCTCGATAAGCATTAGCAATGTATCCATAATCTATCTACGAGGCAAATACACACACACGTATATACCTAGATGAGCCAAGGAACATGCCCAAACTCATCCCCTAAAAACACAGCATAGTGCAGTTTCAATCTCTTGATAGTCACTCATAAGGTTGAACACCATAAACTCCATCACGCATAGCAAGGACTAGCTACTATGACATCCCCACTAATGTCATCAGTGCCCAACAGTGGGTGTAGACCATAGTATAAACATATGCTCTTACACATACAAATCCACACACCCACACATACTTGAGCATCCATTTATACGAAGTCTTCGTACTGAGTTTCTGTCAGCACTCCGGAGGTGAAGGGCAGACTCAGCCATGACGAAGGCTAGCACTAAAGGAGACGGCTACTCAAAAGGTAGTCCGAAATCTCTTCATTCAAGCTACGACTGCTTGTGAAGACTAAACGATTTCATTACACATATGTATGTATGTATGTGTATATTCATGTTTCTTGCCCCTCTTATTTTTATATATTTACTTTCCCTATATACTAGATAGCAATGCACAATCTGATTCACAATCCGAGTAAATCCAATTAGGTATTGGGAGGAAAAACTCAATATTTTCTTGTATGTAGCACTACTTTTGTTGGAATTACTTCGGTGCATTGATTTTGTGAGTATTATAATACTCTGAGAGGGCCACTAAACTTATGTCTTCAAGCCATCACCATGGATGTCACAGACTGTACCTTGAACTCACCAAAGGGAAACTCAACCTAGAGAAAGAAAAACCAATAGTCAAAGTGACCAAAGGAAAGACTATAACGTGAAATCACCAAAGGGAAACTCAACATAGAGAAAGAAAACCAATAGTGAAAATGATATATCATGTCTACAAAAGTCCTCAAACTGGAAAGCGTTTAATCTAAAACGGATGACTCAAAAATGCAAGCTAATCAATATTGCGTAATGAAAACACTGATGCAAGGACACTTAGTTGAATAAACGTGTTATTTCATAGCGATGATGCCATCGTATTATGGAACTGGGAGGAGAGAGTTTGAGAAGAAAGAAAGAAGAAAGTTTATTAGCATCTACGAAAGGGAAGCCACCAACTTGCTATCAAGAATCTATCATAGTGCTTGATGCTCTCCGCTCCCTGGGCAGATAACTGCACGTAATGGAAAGGTCGCTCTTCAAGGGAGCTCAGGGAATGGGCACAGATAATAACGCATACAAATAATCTCATTAGACACCTCAAACTTTATTGAGAAAATATAGTTAAAGTTGCTCTCAAATCCATCAATATTCCTTGGAGAACCACACCCAGGTTAAAAACATCAATGCCTTATATTCTCAGACAAAAGACCATTTGAGTTGGACACACGATGCTCTCCTAATTTTAGCCTCCCTTTAAACCCATTATGGACCTTTTTCCTTGGTTTAGACCAAACAATTAAGCTACTTCCTAGCTAGGATTACATCGTTCCAAGTATGTGAAAAACTTATAATCTATTAAGCTCATGTTTTAACAGTCTAAGAAATCTCTATGCTTGGTCTCATGCATTATTTCTTAGATTAAGTGTCAATTAAAGGTTAAAGATACATAAAAGTTTGAGTGACAATAAATACATTGCATCTGTTGCAAAGAGATCTGACTATGAGTTTTGAAACAAGAAGCATTTCTAAATCTTTTTCTTTAACAAAAACCATGTATGCGGAAACAGCAGACTTTATTGCTTTGCCAAATGATACAATAGGGATAGTCACCCTTTTGTTATTAGCAACAATCTTGCACTTTACCCTTATGTATAAAATTTAACACTCTCTTTGCCGATTCATGGTTCCACATTGGAATGCTAGGGATTAAAGGCTAATTTAAGCTTTTGATTCCTGAAACAATCAAGGAAACATCACACTTCTTGCCTTATAGTAAGATACAAGGGTTATATTTTTGAATAAAGATAAATCAAACTTCATAATCATGAAAGAAATACTAAGTTTTAGATGTCCCATAACATCTCTGAAAGCACGTTGTCTAATGACAAGCTTTCACTAAGAAGTGGTTCTTTCTTGCTTTTGCTAATTCAGCCAATAGTTCTCAATAGGAATCCTCATCCTGGGACCTTCTCCCCTTCATGTCACAATCTTGCTTAGGCACTTGTACTTGTGAGGGCTAAGACGTCGCGAACATGATCAAAAAAACGCAATAGCAACTCTTGCTTTTTGTTGCTTTTTGCTGCTTTTTACGCCGCTTTGGAGAAAATAGGGTCGCATGTGCACAAAAAGCGGGTGCTTTTTGGGAGAATCAAATGCTTACACTGCAAGAATTTTGAGCAAGAGATTGGAAGCACGTCACCAAGGATGACGACAGGATGAACGACTTTCCCATTTGATAGATCATAGAGAAGAGAAGAAACAAGCCCAAGAGATAGGGTGATAGAGAGAGAAGAGACGTCTGGCCAAGACGAATCTGTGCCTCCTGAAACATGCACCTCAGCTCCTAGTGCCGCAACAAGCCTCCAAACAGGAGTGCCCCCACCTTCCTGGATGTATATTAGTTCACAAAAAGAAGCACCCCAACTTCTCGAGTAAGAAATAGGTCACAATTGGTGCGCCTCACCCTTGCGCACTCGAACGGATACAAAAACAAGTGCGCCTCACCGTTGTGTGCTAGCCTTGGACCGTTTCCACCAAGGAAAGTGGAAATACTATGCTCTGATACCACTATCACGTAGCAAACACTTCCACGCAAGTTTTTTGCAATATTTCACAAGAACTTCGCGATAGAAACTAGAGAACACAAACTGAAATCTGAAAATCAGAATTGCAACACTTGTCGCAAAAATTCTTCACGATAGAATAGAGGGAGAGAAGCAGACGCAGCAAGCACAACACAAGGCCCAAAAATAAGGATTGGACACCCCCCCCTGAGGTCTTTATTGCAATAGAAAATACTTTCTACAATTGGCTTTAAGAAGAGCATGAAGCTGAGTACAACTCTTCCATCCATCTAGGAGCCTTGAGGCCCTTCTTTTATAGACTTGGCCTAGCTTGTGCTTTTACAAAAGCTAAACCTACTTTTTAGGTAACTTTTTACATAAAGCGAGCTTTAATTGCTTTTCTCCATCATTAAAGTGCTTTTCCCCCATGTGGGGTGCCTTTGATGGACTTTCTAGCCTAGCGGGCCCTCCATAGAAGTAGGGGGCCACTTTTCAATTTTTGCCTTGTGGGACCTGCTTTTTGGCACTTGCCCCTTGAATTTAGGGTAATCTTAGTCCCTTGTGGGCATTCCCACAGTTCTCTAGCACAGTCCTCCAACTACCTCCAGAATTCCCTGCGGAGAAGAAGAGAAGATTACAACTTTTTAGACTCTTAAAACCAATCCATTCATGTTTTCTGAGGTTTGCTGTCAAAAAAGTCCCTGCATTGAGGACCGCTAGTTGAACTACAGAATCAAAGAGGAGTGAGTTTTGTGTTCCCGTGCTAAAGGTATGCTTGGAAACAGTGTCTCTAGTCTTGACAGAGAATCATGCCCTTTAGTTAGTCACGTCTATACTATTGACGATTCTATAGTTAACTTAAGTCCTATGAAAATTCATCTGAAGTATACATAACATCTAACAATCTCAAATGTGCTTCTCTGTAATTGTGAAGGCCTTGCGCTAAAGATGGGCCTCATCAGTACCGAAGATCCTATCCTTGCAAGGACCTGAAAACATTGCCGATGGAGTTTACACAGATACCAAAGGGGTAAATCCCAAGTTCTATCAACATAAAATCAATTTAAAAAGGGATGCAGTACAAATAGTACAATAGAGGTATACGATGAATCCTTGGATGGCTTTAGTGGATACAATGAGATTTTGATAACTCTAGAAGATAGAAATAAGATAGCCTTTGTCACAAAATGTAAAGTATTTGCCAGACAGTAATGTTATGACTTTTGGGCTTAAAAATGCCGAACCAACTGTTTAGAAATGGATTCAAGAAGTATTTGAACCTTCCTGACTAATTTTATGAGAGCATTTCTAGATGATTTTTATGTCTCTGACAAGAAGGCAAAACATCTTCGACATTTAAGGCTCTATTTTGATAGATTGATTCCAAAAGCCCCTGCACCAAAAAACCTCAAACAGTTGGGAAGATTTATTAGACTAATAAAATGACGTAACATATTTTCTATGAACTATTAACAAGCTTAAACCTAGAAGAGAGTTGCTTTCGAATGGACTGACAAGTAGCAAAAGGCCTTCAATCTCCTCAAGAAAATGTTGGTAGTAGCTTATATTCTGCAATCTCAGACTAGAAATACTGTTTCATATCTTTGTAGATGCCTCACACGTGGCCATAGGAGCAACTATATTATGCTAGCTCTTGATCTTGTTCTGCATCACTACTGAATTACTTTCTGCCTGTCAATCTTATTTGAACTCTCTGCCTATCCATGTGCATTGTGGTTAGTTTCTTTATGACCATATTCAAAAAATACACTTCTTAAGCTGAAACCAATTCAACAGGGTATCGGAACCGGGTCATAATGTTCTATTTTGCCGCACCATTTGCTTTATTACCTTTCACTGCTACTTCCTCCACCCACTGTGGTAAACTTGGTAGGGGTCTTGATTGGACCTACAAAATCCAATCCCCGACTTGTGTGGCCATGGCCCTAGCAACAAGGATGGGGGTGACCGAAACGGTGAGCTGGGACAAAGCATTGCCCATGATTGATGTCAAAATCATACGGTGAAGGGAGTGCTCATTGATGGATGCTCTATCATCTGTAAAGAAGTCCAAAAGAGACTCAAGTTGAAAAACTTGAAGCCTTCGGCATTTAAAATTCCTATGATCAGAATCTTCATTTTGAACTATTGGCTTTCAAGACAGCATTCAAGGTAACAACAGAAATGACACCGTTCAAAAATGGTTTACAATCTTACAGTTGTTGTACCAATGCAAGTAGTACCAAGGTCTTAGGGTTAGTACGTGAGTAAATTCATGAAGCTTCATTATAGTACAGGATGGAACAACTCTTGAAATTGGAAAAGGACAGCATTCAGAGCTCCTACATTTCAGATGTAATTCAAAAGAGAAGGCCAGCTTGGGTTAGCACACATAAAGCTCAAATTATTCAAGAACGAGGATTTTGTGATGCTGTCTAATTTCAGGTTGGGTCTCCATTAAGTTAAGGTATGACAGACCTTTTCAAAATATGGAAGTATTCAGGCAAGCAGATTCAGATTAGCAGACTTGCATGGCAATGTTTTTGAAAAACCAACTAATGGATTTAGACTAAAACATTTTGTGAAAACAATCTCATCAAGGATCAACTCAAGATACAAATCAATGTGTCAGTTCAATCGATGTTCACATGTCAAAGGAGAAAAACACTAATTTGCATGCAGCAAATCAGGGTGCACAGATTAGCTGGGTGAGCTACATACATGCAAAGATTATTGGAGCGATCATGAGCAAAATCTCCCGAGTCTTCTAGACTTGCTCCTACTCTTGCAGCATTATATAAGAAAAAAAATGCAGAGGCTCACTTTCCCCTACTCCAGCCAAAGGTTACAGGTTTGGATAACCATTTAGAAGATGAACTCCTAGTAATCTTCTTCAAGCTGGTTATTCAGTAGGAGAAGCAAAAGAGGCGGTGCAAGCTATGCCACAAGACTCACTGATAAACAAATTATGATCTTCACCAATCAGTGTGACAGATCCTATGGTCTACAACCACTGTTGGGCGCCGATGACGTCATTGGGGATGTCATAGTAGCTAGTCCCTACTATGCATGATGAAGTTTATGGTTTTCAACCTTATGAGAGACTATCACGAGATTGAAACTGCTCTATGCGTTGTGTTTTTAGAGGATGAGTTTGGGCATGTTCCTGGATTCACCTAGATATATGCTTTGCCGTATTAGTGGACATGCAAATTTCACCTTGTGAAGTTTCTGTCCATGTTGCGGCCTACTGATATTGCGATAAATTCTTTCTATCTTAAGTCGTGTGTTGCCCTATCAGCTAGATTGTCGAAAGCATATTTTTACTAACATGCTCATTTGGGAGAGACTAATCTCTAGTGCTAGCCTTTGTCACAGCTATTTCTGCCCTTCACCTCCGCAGTGCCAACAGAAACTCAGTACGAAGACGTTTCTATAAATGGATGCTAAGTATGTGTGGGTGTGTGGATTTGTATGTGTAAGAGCATATGTTTTTAGTAAGGTCTACACCCACTATTGGGCGCTGATGACGTGAGTGGGGATGCCATAGTAGCTAGTCCCTTCTATGCATGATGGAGTTTATGGTTTTCAACCTTATGAGTATCATGAGATTGAAACTGCACTATGTGTTGTATTTTTAGAGGGTGAGTTTGGGCATGTTCTTGGATTCATCTAGATATATTCTTATTGTCTCCTAATATATTTCTGAAGCATTCTACTGACGTTCATGATCGGTATTGAAGCCTATAATGGTAATTCTGAAGTTTGAGTCTGAGTAATTGATCAAAACATGTTTTCCTGAATGTTTCCTGATATTTCCGGAAGTCTTACAAAGTGTCTAATTATCCTTTAACAACGAGGAGGCTGGATTTTTTCCTCCCCTCTCTTGCTGGCCAACTGGGTCTCTAAAATAGGCCAACTGGCCATTTTACCAGACCTGACCTGCCCTGTGGACCAAAACACATTAGGATCAGCCCCTTTTAGGAATGCCGACCAGGTCTGCAGGCCCTTGGCAGGCCCATTACAGTGGCTGACCAGCCCTTTCCCTTGTACCCCAACTAGCCTCTGTTCAGCTACCAATTGGGCCGTATATTTGACCCCTTTCGCCTGGCAATTCAGCCCCTTTTCTGGGCTCCCCAGCCCACATGGCTGGGTTTGTATTTTTGTCCATGGGGCAGCCATACCTGGACAGATCTGCTGCCCACATGACAACTCAACCATGCTGCCTACATGGCACCAGACAGCTGCCCATATCGCGCTCTCATATGACACAGATCTGACCATGGGGAACCTTCTACGTGTGCCCATGCGGTAGCCCTATCTAGCCCTTCTCTCTTGCAGGCCTCTCCCTGATGACCTCATCATTTGGATGCTCGCACGTGGGGGACACTCTTTTGCATAGGACTCCACTGTTACGATGTTACAAAACAAAACAGACATAAGCAGTTGTCACATTTAGAAAGCAGCATCAACAGAAATCGAGATGCATTTTGTTGTAGATGCAATATTACTCATTCCCTTTTCTTTTTAAATAAAATACTATTTAAAAAAGGAAGACAGACTACTTAGTTAATTGTGCCTAAGTGTTGTGCATGTAACTTTTAGCGCAACTACCATCAACTTGCAAGTATTTACCTTCCATAGAGACTCAAAGCATGTACCTGGAAAAAAAGAATTTCTTGTACAGGCCGGCTATCAGGAGCACCTTCAGGCCACATTGGTATCAAAACATAAACAGCAAAACGTTCCTTGGCTTTGATCTTGCTTACAATCTTCAAAGCAAGCTCAATAGGTATAAGATGGTTTGCTCCTATTCACATAGCATAAAGCATGTAAGGAAACTCGCATGCCTCTTTAAATCAAAATGAAGCTCTTAGGAAACTTCTATACTTCCTAAATTTGAGCAAAATCAAACTAAAAGCTGAAGTTGAGTACACATATCATGCATTGAACATCACTCTATATAAGCATTAAATAATTCATGTGCATAGCCCAAGTAGCACAAGCCCGAACCCAAAATTGCGAGAAAACTAATCACGTAAACTACTAACATTGTCTTTCTTCATTGAATTTAACACTCATAGCGCAACAAAGCATTTTGGGAAACAAAAAATCATTGCAAAAAGTTACTGCCTGAAATTACAATGAGACACCCCGTGTTACTTTGTTTTTTCAAGTGCTACTATAGTTAGGTTAGTGCTACATGCCATCTTTATTAGAGTCCAAAGTGTAGACTCAAAAGAAACAAGGGTGTGTGGGTGTGTGGATGGGTGGATGGATGTGTGTGTGTGTGTGTGTGTGTATTGTTTTGGATGTGTTCCAGCACTAAGACCTTCCTATGCAAAATTTCCATGTCGCTTCGCCTTAGTTTCCCTAACTCTCCTTTTGGGAAACATTTTTGGCTTTTTGGCAGACTTCCTGCAACCCTAGTCCATTACTCTTTATTTTTGAACTGGGTCAGATATTGGGCTTTTTGGACCATATGGCAGGATCACAACATGCGATATTTTGGGAATCCGTTCTTGCAATCTTATGAATATTTCAGACTCTCCCTACGGCAATCTATCTATGATGCTTGCCATCAAGGAGATCTTCCTCAGTCATGCCTGGAAATAGTTTTTCTTTGCTTTTGATTTCCTGTTGAGGCTCTCTGCTTTTTTGAGACCCTCATGTAAATTTTGCTGATAATATAATCATGGATTTACCCAAAAAAAAAAAAGTGTGTGTGTATGTTGTTTCTCCTATTGTTTCTTTGCAAAAAGCTACAATGCTGGAAATGTCTTTCTCAGATATTGAATTGGATGAAGCCCTCAAGCATTTGGGTAAACATAAATCCCCTGGCTGGGATGGTTTGACGGTTGAATTTTTGGTAGCCTTCTGGGCTGAATTGAAGGGTCCAATTTTGAAGTTCATTAATGTAGCCTGGCAGCATCAACATCTTCCCTCAGCTTGGAAGCATGGTCTGGTTAAGCTTGTGCCCAAAAAACCTCTATGTGAGACAATGGATGACTGGAGGCCCATCACTTTGATGCCGGTTATATACAAACTTATTGCCAAAATGTTGGTACATCGGATAAAGGATATCCTTCATGATGGACTTCATCCCAGGCAATATGGTTTTGTTCCAAGACGGCATATTCATGACAATATCTCTAATACTCTCATCGCAATGGAATATGCGAAATATTCAGCTCAAGATGTTTTGGTCATGCAGGTGGATGTGGCGAAGGCATTTGATACGGTACAGTGGGATTATGTCTCTCAAATCATGTTAAAACTTGGTTTTGGGCCAAAGCTAGTTAATGTCATATATTGGCTTTACTCAGATTCCACTGCACAATGCTTTATAGGGAATCATTTGTCTGAGTCTTGGACTCTGGAACGATCAGTTCGACAAGGATGCCCTCTCAGTGCTTTGCTCTATGCCATTGCTTCACATCCTTTGCTTCTTTATATGGATCATCTGGTTGATACTGGACAGTTAGTGGGGCTTCAAATTTCTGGTTCACGACCCTTCATTGCACAGGCTTATGCAGATGATTCATTCTTCATGCCAAAGAACAGTCCTTTGGAGCTTCGCCTCTTGATGGATACCCTTTCAGATTTTGGGTTGGCAGCTGGTCTTAAAATTAATTTTCAGAAATCAAAACTCTTGCCTCTCAAGCATTGTGACTGGCATGCTATCCTGTGGCCCGGCCAGATTATTTATCCGGAAAACATAGTAAGACATTTGGGCTATCCCATTGGCTGGAAAATCAGAAATAAGCATCAAATATCATGGGTGTCCAACAAAATTCAGGACAAATTAGAATATTGGAAGATCTCCACTTGGCCTCTACATGTACGGCTTCGAATTGTCCAGTCCATTGTTCTAGCTTATGTCCAGTTCTACCTTCCTCTATCACATTGGTCATCTCGAGACCTCACTTCCTTTATGTCTCAAGCCATGGAGATTTTTTGGAAAACTAAGCTTCATAAAAAAGCTTTAAGGTTGCTCAAAATGGAATTGCTTTGCTCACCAAGAATGCATGGTGGTTTGAATATAATAAACATCAAATTTCATGTGTTGGCAAGAAAGATCACTATGCTCAAGACATTTTTTCAACAAGAGCAGCCTTGGTCTATCATGTTGGCAATTTTGTGTGGTCAGATGCGCACAAATGCTTATGGACATTGGCTAGTTGATCCACCGGAAGTAGTACTTGGCAAATTTCAAGGTAAAATCCCTGGTTGTCCATTTTCTACTTCCTTGATTCAGGATTGGAAGCAAGTACTCTCTCACATCAAATGGTCTCCCCATCCTGCTTCCTCACTCAGAATGGAAAGCATTCATTGGAGTGCTGTGTTTTCCTCTCCCCTTGCTATACAACAACCAATCAGAGCTTACAATCTTATGAAATTGGGCATCCGTTTCATTGATGACGTGATAGATACGCAAGGACATATTCTCTCTTTTCCAACAGCATGTCGACAATACAATCTTGGGATGCATCACAGACCTATTTGGAAAGCTATTGCTGATCTCTTACTCCCTTTGGTCCTGATTCCAACATTGAATGTAAGAGATAGGCTTCAAGATTGGCACCTTCAGTCTTCAAGTCCAAGAATATCCTCTCGGCCTTTGCATTTATTGACTTCTATACAGGCTTATCGATTGATATTACCTCCTCCTTGGATTGCTCATCATGCTAATTCTCTATGGCATTTGAATAAGTCATTAGCCTGGTGGAAAGGAAAATTGCAATTGATATGGAAGTTAAAAATGCCATTGAAGCAGAGACTCTTTCTATGGAGATGCATTGTTGGTATTCTTCCAGTGGGAGTGAAATTCGCTCAAAGAAGGATTGCTTCACCTCTTTGTCCAAGATGTCATCATACTCCTGAGAGTATTCCGCATCTATTGTGGTTTTGTTCATATTCCAGAGACCTTCTAGACAAGATCTCCTATTCCTGCACACAGGTTCTACAGGTTTTTCTGGATGTATGGCAAACTATCAACTTCTTTGTCACAATATTCTCTTTTCTTCCAATGGATCAGATACTGGGCCTTATGGACCCTCTGGCTGCAGCGTAATCAAGCATATCTGAATTCTCCCCTTCAGCATCCTTATGAGTTCTTCCGAGCCTCATTGTGGCAATCTTTATATGATGCCTTACATGAGGAAGATTTGGATGTTTCTTGTATTCAGCTTTTCTTTTACTGCTTCTCATGGATAGGGCTTTGGCTCTTTTCTTGAGCACTGCCCTGATGTAAATGAATGTTTCATAATATAATTTTATTGATTTCACACAAAAAAAAAGTGTGTGTGTGTGTGTGTATGTGCTTCTCAACTGATTCGACATCTTGGCTATCCTCTAGGTTGGGGGCTTACTCGTTCTCAACAAATTGATTGGGTGCTTACAAAGTTAAGGGCAAAACTTGAATATTGGAAGCTTGCAACTTGGCCATTACATGTTCATTTGCGAATAATGCAATCCATTTTGATAGCATACATACAATTCTATCTGCCTCTCATCATGTTCACTAAGGCAGATCTGGTTTCCTTTATGTCTGCTATCATGGAGATTTTATGGTGTTCAAAAAATGGCAAGAAAAGTCTTAGATTACTCTCTATGCATCGTCTCTGCTGTCCAAAGATGCACGGGGATCTAAACATACACAATATTCAAATGCATATACTTACTCACAGGGGGAAAATGATGTTGCAGTTCATGCAAGGGGATCAGCCTTGGGCTTTCATGATCTGCTCTCTTTTGTTGCATATTGATACTTCTGCTTTTGGGCATTGACAGCCTACACAGTGGGATTTCCTATTTAGCTCTATTCAAGGCAAGATCAGAGGCTGTCCTTTTGTCTCTCGTTTGCTTCTTGATTGGAAGCATATTTTATCCCACGAGGAATGGAATGGCAGGGATTCTTTGTCAGGAAATTCCTTGAGGGCTGAGAATATTTATCGACAAAGGCTTCGAGCGAGATTTCCTACTATTACTTTTGGCAGGTTCTTCTAGTTATTTGGTTTTCATCCAGGTAGACAGGGTTTTGATTTATTTTTTGTTTAGGTGCGCTACTGGGCACTGAGGACTCTATGGATAGACAAAAATCATAGTCTTTGGTGATCCTACTTTTCCATCTTTTGTTTTTTTCAAACGATCTCTGCGGCAATCATTCTATGATTGCTTTTAGACTCGTTTGATTGATCATGATGTATATCTAGCTTATACTGAGATTTTTAGTTGAGTAGTAGTTACTCCACTTTGGAAGTAACTACGAATGTAATTATTTCACACCAATAAAATATTTCTTCTCACAAAAAATGTGTGTGTGTGTGTGGTTTTCATCCGTGCACTCAGGAGTTTGATCTTTTCTTTGTTTGGATTCGTTATTGGGCACTTTGGACTTTGTGGATAAACAGGAATTGTAAAGTCTTTGGTAATCCATGATTTTCTTTGTTTGCTTTCTTTAAGTGTTCTCTGCAGCAATCTTTTTTTGACTGCTTGCAGACTCGCTACATCAATCATGATGTATATTTAGCATATACAGAGATTTTCAGCCAATGTAATTTCTAGCTCCTCGCTTTGAGGTGGCTTTTCTTGTAATATAAACAATCATCGCTTTCACCTTTTTTTCTAAATGTGTGTGTGTGTGTGCGCACGCGCGTGTTCAAACGTGGAAAGGCGGGTCGGGTGATGGCGAGCTGCGTTCCCTAGCCCCTCATAGCGGCTGTTCCTTGGTGCTGCGCCACTCTCCTAGGATCTCCAATCAGTTTACCTGTGCTGGTCGCTTCTGCCTAGGGCTCATTTTTTGCCATGTCTAGTTGCTACAGCCTCGTGTGTGCTTCGCTCTTCTGCAATTTACACTCTTGTGCGGTCACGCTTGGTCACATTTATCTTCTGAGCCCTCTACACTTGCTTTTGCCTCCGTTTGGTTGTGACTTCACCTCTCGTTTGTGTCTTTTTCTGATATGGCCTACTGCGTGGGGTTTTTTCGTGTGTGTGGGTAGGCTTTCCTCTCAGGTTTTGCAGCTTTTTTCTAATCTTTTGTCTTCCGAAATTTTTGGCCACTCCCTTTTTTTTGTACGTACTTTATAGCCCGGTACATACGCCTTTTCATTTTTGTTCTGTCAGAGTGTTGGTTGGGTTTTTTCTCTACTCTACTTCCCTCTTCCTCTAGCCTTTGTCTGTCCTCGCTATTTATATCCTTACTGTCACATATCTCACTTTCACTTTTAGAGGTTTTCCCTTTTTCTCTTGTGATGGCTACCTATGAATATGACAAGACTTTCTCCAAAGAAAGATTGGCTCAGCATAAGAAACAAAGTAGGATATAGGTCACGATGACCCTTTACTTCCCTCTCATGAGGCTTAGCTGGTATTTGATGTTATGCATGAAGGCTTTGAAGACACACGCAAAGATTGAAAGAATCCTCCTCGTACTGTTGAAATTATAGTGGAGGTTGATGAAATAGTTGATCCACTACATGAATATGCTAAGCATGCAGTCATTATTTTTTCCCCGGTCGTATGCATGTTGCAGTAGATGTGGGCAATTGGTTGACAAGGACACTGGGAGGCTGTTTTGTCCGCAAGGTGCGTTATGTCGCTAAGGGCTTTTTTGAGGTTATTATAACATATGAGCAGAATAAACAATTGTTACTAGAGCATTCCCCAACCTTTTATGGACAACAAATGGTGCAAGTTTTGCCTTGGTCGCCTAGTAGGGTTTACCAAGCATTGATCAAACATCCTCGCTCGGTCTAGGTGGAAGTGGTAGATTTTCCTCAATGCTTGGTTTTTCTTTTGCCAAAAATTACAGCATCATTAGGAAAGGTGGTATGTCCACCTAGACCAAATGGAAGCTCTAGCACATTTTGTATTTTGTGGGATACAAATGTCCCCATTCCGAATCTTACTCTCTTACGGTTAATAATGTGGTGCCTTTTACATGTTGAAGGGGGGTCTTTTTGCAAGTGCATGCTTTGCGTGCAAAAAATTATGGGCACATGGCTTCACAATGCCCTTTGGTTCCACATAAAAATGCCCCCGGATGCCATGCCTTCTTCAGTGCAAAATAAGGATGCCCTTGGGCCTTCTGTGGGGTTAAAAATAAAAGTTACAAAACAGCATTAGCACAAGACAAGGGAAAGGCTAAAGTCACAAACAATGGGGATTTAGTGACTTCTATGCTTCAGCCTAAAGCTAAAGAAAAAAATGCTACTGACACTTGGCAGCCCCAACAAAAGTTATCTCGGCTAGGAGGCCTTTACCTCCTCGGACATGGAATGGTAATTCTTCCAATGGTCCTACTCTGGCAGAAAACTCTGGAATTGGCATTTCTTGGGCTGCTGTAACGGCTAGCTGCACTCTGTTCCCAGAAGAAGTTGCCGGATTGCTGTGCTCTCATCAGGCTGTTGTTTCACCTCAAGGAAGAGGCCCAAACCCTTGAGGTGAAAAGCAGTCTTAATACCTTTTCATGAACATAAATCGTGTATAAATGTATTAATGTACAAGGTTTGTGTGACACTCGGAAATGGAAGCTTGTGTGGGCTTATGTGAATGAGCCACAACCTCATATAGTGGCTTTGCAAGAGCATAATCAGCATATGTATGCCGGAAAGACAAGTCACTTTGCCGGTTATGATATCCTCTATGCTAGAGAGCATTCTTTTTCGAGGGTTGCATTTCTTGTAAAGGATGCTCTTCACCCTATTATGGCTTTAAATGACAAGGATGGCAAGTGGGAAATAATTCAATGTCTCATTCACATTGAAATATATGAGTTTGCCTCTGTTTATGCTCCCCAATCTTCCCATCAAAGAGCATTTGGGAACATATGCAGCAATATCCCTAGAGGCAACATGCATTTCTTTGTGTGGATTTCAATAATGCTCCTAAGCAAGGAGATAATACTTCTGGTAATAATCATGTGTTGACATTGGAACGCTGACATTGGTCCAACTTAATTTCTCAGCATGGTTTGGTAGATCTTTGGAAGGACTTCAAGCCCAAAAATTGAGGATATACTTTTTGATGCTCATTCTGCGTATCGCGCTAGATTGGATCACTGGTTCATGCTAAATGTACAACCATAGGGTGGCAGACTTCAGTTCACAGGCAATTGCTCTTTGAGGAAAGACGCAGTATTGCAGAAGATTGTGGGAGCCTCCTTCCAACGTTATTTATAGTTCGGGGTGGCAAAGTTTGTGGGAAAGGCTATGTTCAAGAGCAGCTGGTCATGATTGTCCAAACGAAGCAGTTCCGTGTGGCTGCAGGCAGTTTAGTTCGTGAGCACGGATATATAGAAAAGGTGGTGAAGCTTTGTACGCAACGCCATCAGCCTCTCTCACTCCTTCCAAAGGTTCTTGATAGTGGAGCTCGTGAGTCAACAAAGCAATGGTTTTACGACTCTGAGAGAAGGGCTCCTATCTCGGTCTGCTAGTGAAGGTTGATAGCTGCATATAAATCAGTTACAAAGCTGATAGCTCTGCTCATAGGTGGTAGAAGGACATCACTAATTGTTTTGGCATTTGTTGGGTGCACGGCAAGATAGAAGGTTTCAAGGCCGTGGAGGGAAATTGCGAGTACAAGTAAGGAGTGGTGGATTCAGCACAAGGTCCAAAGTTCCATTCAAAGCTCTTGGCATCCAATCGGTCATATTGGCAGCAAAGTTCTTCTCTCTGATCCTACAGGGGGTTCTACTTATGAGTCCATGATTTCTAGGAGGTTGTGATTTCTATATGCTTCAGTGATCTTTGTGTTTCCGACAGTTATTAGAATCTAGTGGTACATGATGTTTTCTCAGTGTTTCCAGATTACAGTGATTTGAGTTTGTGTTGGGATTGCATTTCTTCTCAGTGTGTTTGCAAACGTGACTGTTGTCCCAGCTATAAAGGCATTTCGAGGTTGCTCTTCCAGTCTCATCATCAAATGTGGCTTATTTTCGACGTATGTTCATCAATCGCCTCCCCCCTATGCCTCACATGACAGGAGATCTATCAGATCATTAGAGAAGACTTGTGGCATCCATATTAAGCAGGCTTGGGTGTCCCTCACAGCCAGATGCTACTAGAATGGGATTTTATAGACTACTTCTGTCTAACTGAGGATGGTTGCAGCGATAACCAAATCTCATCAGTAATTATCTTTAATCTCTGAATATCAAAATAGATGAATAACTGTTAAACAGTACACGTGCGACAGCAAGCTCAATTTCTTGGGAAGCCCAAAACAAGGTGTGCTTATTGGTTACCAAAACCCTTACAAGTAAACAATCTTCATTGGATGAGCCAACATACCAGCATTCTTGTAGGTTGGCCAAGCAAAGGAAGACCCAAGAAAATATTGATTCTCGATGTAAATAAAGTGTTGAGCAGAACGTATTGCTTTGATGTAAGCTGTATGAATGCTCATATCTATAGCAATATTCTTATGACCAACAAGATTCTGCACAGCAAAACAACAAATCAATATCATGGCTAGCATGCACTGTATAATTTGATAAAATGCAAATTACTAGAAATAAAAGCGTTATTCTTAAAACAATTCCAGAACATACCGCCTTTTCAGCTTCCTGGACATTTTTGGGAAATCCTTTGACAGATCCTGAGTCTATTGATCTAAAAATCTACACAATGAAACCACATTAATAACTCTCTCTCTCTCTCTCTCTCTCTCTGTCTCTCTCTCTCTCTCTCTCTCTCTCTCTCACACACACACACACAACCTACCCCATCCTATTGACTGAAACGGGTATGATAGCTCTCAAAGGGGAGGAACTATGCCAATTCATGGCTTACCTGAACAAAGTTGAGAAGATGGATACCAGCACGATACCACTGGATGGTACCAAGATAGGATGAAATGGATGGAACTATGGAACATGGCTTGACTAGAGTGACAGTGCCTCCAAGCACACAACAGATGTGCTTCCACAACCCACCGACGAAGGGGTGGGTATTTGATACACGGGCCTATAAGACAGGTACAATCAGAAAAGTAACAAATAGAAGCCCTTACAAATTAGGCAAGGGATCACTGGGGCCCTTGTTGAGTGCTATACTCAGACACTCAAGAACTAGAACTAGAACTCAAAAATGGTTTACCAAAGTGCAGGCTACACCTAGATTCATCTTCCACACATGTTCAGGATCTCGATTGGTCAGTTCTGGGTATCTTCATAAAGGCTACGGGTTGAGACAATGGATAGAGCATTCCACATGAGAGATGGACTTGCACTTTATGTGATATGCAAGAGACCAAGGCAGAAGATCACTCTGCATTCAGATGCCCTATGTACTATGAGATCCATGGACGACATTATTGTCTATTCAATAGTGGTTTTGGCCCACTTAGAGAGTTCCCGGCACAACTTGATCAGCGGCGTGTGGCCACCTTCTTTCTTGAGGCCCAAAGACAGAGACATCAGCTTAGACAAGCATAGAGGAGAGGACTGAGAGAGAAAAGAAAGAAAGAAAGATATATTAACGTCCACAAGAGGCCTCGCGGGCCTCTTGAAATAGACAGCTAAACAGCTCAAGCAAAATCAAGTACAAAACATGGGAATCCCCTCTGCTCTGCCGCTCTCTATGCGGAGGCGGTATGATGATACCCGAAACTATCCGATGGAGATCTGTAGTGAGTGAGGCATATGAAGCTCAGTGTACCCCAGTGGTGTGATGAATCCCTCCTCCGAAATGCGAAGACGGTAATCTCTGTAGAAACTCAGCTTCACTGGAAGCTCCCTCGGCTCCAACTAGATCCTGAAGGTGTGTAGCTGCAGGAGATCCTCTCGAATGACCTGGTTGGTATGTGGCCCAATTGGGATGGTGGGTGGGAGTACCACAGGGGCATCTAAATTGTACTGAAAAGGAGGTATCTTATCAATGTGGAACCCTAGTCTCACAAACCATCTGTGAGTCCGTGCATACCAGCATCGCTCGTCTCCCTCTGCTAACCTTATGGAGGAATCAAGAGCCAACCATGGCAACCTCTGTCTCCTTGATGTGCAGTCCCCATATGATCTAACCCGGTGTAGATATGTGATGGTCTGAAAGGCTGCATCTAGCTGGAGTGGAGAAGCATCAAACTCGGCCTGAATGATGTGATGTGCTACAGACGGTTTCCCCCGGATCATGCGTGAGAGCATGAGGATAGCAAGCGCTCCACTCATGTCCACTCTATCTCTGACATGTCAAGCCCCTAACAAGGGCTGCCATACATACCGGGTGGTCGGACCAAGGAGTCAAAGAGAAGAGCCTTGGTCCGAGGATCCTGGAAGTGGGAGTGACTACACTCTCTCTCTAGCCGAGCCAGTGAAGCGTATCCCCTGCTCAGTCTAGCCTGCATCGTTGGTCTCATCGTGAAGATCGGGCCGGAGAAGATGACCCCCAAGTAAGTGTATGAGGATACGATCTCAACTGGTGACCCACCCAAAGTAAAAGTAAACTGCTTCCGTTGCATGTTTGCTCGAGAGGTGTTAAAGATCATGACCTTGGTCTTGCCAAGGTTGACCTCCAAATCATGGGATAAACTAAAAGCCTGCAGTGCATCCAGGTGTAGTTGGAGCCCCTCGGGTGTGGACAACAAGAGTCCCACGTCATCTGCATAAAGAAGAATCCTGCTGATGATCCTGGCAAGTGAGCAACCGGTCCCTCCGAACGTCCCCATGAAAGTCTCAAGCTCATCGATGTAGAGGCCAAACAGGGTCGGTGATAAGAGACAACCTGTTTGACCCCTATGGTACTCAGGGTCTCATCTGTCCAACCTGCGCCTGTACGAACTCGGCCTGAGACTCTCTCATACAGTGTCTGTAGGCGTGTGATAAGACGAGCTCGGGGTATTGTCTCAAAGGCTTTGCGGAAATCCACAAAGCAACAGTATACCCTCTCCTTTCGTGATCTGGCCTCCTCAATGACACTCCTGAGTGTGAGTATGTGATCCATAGTCCCATGGTCTCACCTGAAACCGACCTGACCCTCTGCTCTGAGCCCTCTCATCTCTGCGAACAGGTTGACCGATGCATCCAATACAGCTGCATAGATCTTGGACATCACATGTCCAATCATGATAGTCCTGTAGTTACTCGGGTCCATGGGATCCCCTACCTTGTGGATGGGGGTGATGGTGTTGAGTATCCAAGTGCGAGGGAAGGCAAGGCAAACAGCATCATTGAATAGCTTTCCTAGGATCGGGGCTAACGTGTCGATCCCATATGCGATAAACTCAGTGCATAGCCCCTCCTGATCCTTAGCTCGGCCATTGTGCAGTTTCAATGTCGCGTCCTTGACTCCCCCTCTGGTGAACAACGTGCAAGTGGTGGGACGAGGTGTGTGTATGAGGTCTGGAGTGGGCTGGTGTGGGACATCATATAGATGGTGTGCATACGTGTGCCAGACTCTCGTGTCGGTGAGGGGTGATGGGGACCTACGCTCAAGGAATCTCCGCCAAAAACAAGATGTGCAGCAGCTCCTACTCATTTTGACGAAGAAAAGCCTGCTTCTTCCGACGTTCGAGACGTCGGTACTTACGTACCGTGCCTGGTGTATTCGGGAGGTGACATATGGTTTCAAGTCGGAGCTGTCAGTGATAAGCCTTGCACTCCGCATCGTACCAATTGTTGCAGGGTATAGAACCAAGAGGTGGTGGTCTAATGGACCGTGTGGTGTGAGGAAATATTTGGAGGGCAGCCTCGTGGAGTGTGCGACTAATCAGGGCAGCATGGTCCTCTATGAGTGGTATGTGATCGATGTAGGTTAGGAGTCTGTTTAGGCATCCAGAGTAGGCCGGTGAGAGGCTGTGATCAAAGTGTATGTCGTGGTAGGTGTCATGCTTCCTATGTGGTGTGTGTGGTGTGGCTAAGCGTGGGGTGGCAATAGTGAAGAATAGGTATGTGTGATCAGCTCCTAGAGGGAGTGGTGCTACGGTGAAGTCGGTGATACATGAAGAGAAGGTAGGGGATCCCATGATGTAATCTACTACACTAGTGCCCCCCCCCCCCCCGTGTGGGAAGCAAGTAAAACCACTTGAGGAGGGCCATAGGTCGAGCCTGTTGTAGATGATGAGATCATGCATCCTGCCCAAATCAAGGAGCGCGTGTCCATATGGTGTAACAGGCCTGTGTCGGTCCGATGAGGTCCTGATCATACCTGCTCCGTCTAGGTCCATGTCTGGCAGCATGATAGAGTCCTCTCGGAAGTCCAGGAGTGGTGCCTGTCGCGTACTCGTCCTGGCATTGAAGTCCCCAACAAGGAGAACTTCCCCGCAGGCTGAAAGGTCTGGGATATCCTGATGTAAGGGTGCATATGGCAATGTCGCACCCTCTTCTCGTGCCACTCTGGCGAAGTGGGATGTGTCTGGCGGGAAGTAGCATATTGCTATGAAAAGGTCACGGGTGTCTGTGCGTTAGATCCGGATCCACATGAATCGGGAGTGTGCGTCCTTCCTCTCAATGGAGATGGCTCCAGCGAGGGAAGACCTGTACAATACTGCGACCCCGCCTGATCCTCGGACTCCTCCTGTATCCCTCGTCTCATCCTTGAAGGCCGACTCCCATGTGTAGCCACTGACTATCGGTAGTGGACGCTCTGGGATCTGGTGTGTCTCCGTGTAAAAGACTATGTCTCGTCCTGTATAAGACTCCGAGAAGTTCCCTGGGTCTAACCATAAGGTACCATTACAGTTCCAAATGGTGCAGTCTAGGGTCTCGAAAAACCTGAGTCTCATAGGCCCCGTCCCCCTAGGGGGTACAGGTGGAAGCCCGACGGGTGCCAGTCCAACCCACCATCTCGGACCACGGCCCATTTTCCCTCTTTGCGGGCAACATCCCGCTGCTGCAGAAGAACTCGTCACTCCTCAATCTATAGTGGTGTCAAATCCTCGTCCATGGATAGGGTGGGATGCTCTCGTAGAGAGGCTCGACGTCGGAGTGTCGCTAGTCGAGCATGTTAATCTCTGAAGCGAATGACTAGGGGCTACTCTCGGTTGGGATCTCTCCCAACACGCCATGCTCCCTCTATGCCATGGTCGGGGACCCCCATGGTGATGGTCACAAAGGTGATCGCCTCCTCCATGGGCGTTGTAGTGGTGCTAGTGTTGTCTCGCGTGATCCCTCGTATCCGGATGTTGAGGGCCTTCGAAGCCCTCTGCTGCTGCTCCTGTATGGCGGCTGAAACGGTTGCCTTTGTGAGCTCCCGTTTTGCCACCTCCACCCATCTAGTCGTCTCTGCTATAGCCAACTGTATTGTGGCTATCTATGCCTCCATCTCTGTGACTGGGGTCCCTCCAAGCGCTGCTCTGAGGGTCCCGAGCTCCTCTTGAAGCTGTGTGATGTCATGTCTGAGTCCCTGGATAAGGGTGCCCTGCTCGTGTATAATGTGGGCTTGCTCCTGGGTGTATCCGTCTTGCTCCTCGGTATAATGTGTCAGCTTTTCCCGATGGGCCCAGATGCTGTGTATCTCAGCCAATAGGGAGTCCCAAGCATCTGGCGGGGGCCTAAGATGTCCTGGTCCAGGTGGGAACTGGATCTCGAGAGGGATTGGAATGAAGGTGGGCTACTAAGATTATACTGAGGGTGGGGACAACATGATCTGGGCGGGGGAGCGATATGTAGGAGTGGCGAGGCCGGACGAGGTGATGAAGGGTGGCTGACTGAGAGGTAGAGGATACGAGGGGAAAGTACTGTGGAGCCGTGGCTGGTGGGGCCAGTGGTGAGGCTACTGGAGAGGAGACCTGTGATGATGATGCAGGAGAGGGGGAGGAGAGAGGTGGCGTAGATGATGAGGCGGATGATGGTGGTGAAATAGTGGTGGTAACCATAGAGGTTGAGGATGTGGTGAGCGGCATGGGCTTTGTGTTAGAATTATAGATATAATTCAGTAGTGACCAATGTAATTTAACAAGCTAGTTAGGGGCACTTTTCCCTCTTTAAGAGGTTTTTCCCCCTAACCACAGTTAGTCCACTAACTATGGTTAGTGACTACTAAGGTTTTGTCACTAGGACAAAACCTTCTCTCACTCCTTCAGTTGTATCACTCTTACACTCATCTATTTGCAACTAAGCTTTCAGCTCTCTCTCTCTCCCGTTTTCAGTTCTCACCTTTGCTCTCTCTCCCGATCTCACATTTGGTATCAGAGCCTCGTTGAGCTCTTGCCTCCAGCTCTAGCCCAGCCCGCAAGCTCCAGCTCTAGCTGTTCAACTTCCGTACAGCTCCATCGACGATGTACATGTGCTGACTTCCGTACAGCACGTACTACATCATCGCCGTACAGCCTGCAGTCGTATAGCTCCGTACACAGGCACCGTACATACCTTCGCCGTACCAGATCTGCTCGTCGTCCGTACCAACGCTCAGTACGTACCTTCGCCGTACCAGACCTGCTCGTCGTCCGTACCTTGTACGGATTTCGTACACTGTAGTGCAACTCCATGCACTAGCTCCGTACTGGTTCCTAGTACAGTCCGTACAGCTCCTGCAAGTCCTTCCGTACCATACATCGTCGCCAGCCGTACATCATCTCTACTCTGTCGTACAGTCACCGTACCAGCAAGGCCTTCTTGCTTCGTGCATCTGTCGTTTTCAATGCAAGACTTTTGAGCAGGGTTCTACTAGCAAGGTTCATTTGCAGGCACATTCTTTGCATATAGCCATTGTTTGGCTCAGCTTTGTGGGAGCACAGTTGGATTTTTTTGGGCAAACATTGAAGTAAATCTGCAAGTGTTGAAGAAATTCAGGGCTTTTGCATTCACACTGCAATTTTGCAGTAAAATTTGGGGCTTTTGCAGTCAGAGCAAAATTTGTGCAACATTTGGGGCTTTTGTTCAATTTACCCCTTTCTGGTTACAATTTCAGGTCTATTTTGGGGCTTTTGTGTTGGAGAAGCAATTTTGGAGATTTCAGTTCACACTACCTTTCTGTAAGTGTTTTGCAGCACTTTTGGCAGATTTTTGGAGAGTTTTGATGCTTTGACAGATTTTTGACAAAGAAATTGCAGAAATCTGAGTTGCATTTTCAGCCAGTGCTTGGCTGTGTTTTTTGGGAGTTGTGCATTTCATTCCCAGCAAGGAAATTCAATTTTGTATTTGCTGTAATCTCTTTCTCAGACATGGCCCAGCAAAATCAGAATGATTTCCAGTTGGGTGGTCTTTCACAAGAAGACAAGTTGGATGGTACCAACTACTCCCTCTGGAGTTTTATGGTACGCAATATTCTGATTTCTCGTAATTTGTGGGATTATGTGAATGGGGATGATATCCAACCAGCAGGTATGACACCTAATACCCCTCCCCAGCAAGGAGGTGGAAGAGGTCGTGCACAGGGTGCAGTTGCAGGACAGGTTGTTGGTGCAGCTGTAGCCACCACTCCAGAACAAAAGAGATGGGATTCACGGGATGCCTTAGCTTTGTCATGCATCTCTCTTTCAGTGAAAAGATTTATCATTCCGCATATCCGGTCATGTAAGACCTCGAAGGCAGCGTGGGATATCTTAGAAAGCATGTATGCAGCCCGGAATGATGCAAGGGTATCTTTCTTGAAAAGAGAGTTAAGTAATACACATATGGAAGAGGGTGACTCCATGTCAGTCCACCTCACAAAGCTACTGGATCTCAGAGAGCAATTATTGAACATTGATGAGATTATTCCTGATTCAGAGATGATTACCACCACTCTGAATTCTCTTCCTAAGACTTATCTCAGCTTTCATACCTCGCTGAACTTATCATTGAGGGGGGGTGCAAATCCTCTCACTTTTCATGAGTTGATAGGACTTCTGCTTCAGGAAGAGCAGACCAGGAAAAACTTGGCTTCACGTGCAGGTGAACAAGCTATGCTCTCAAAGTTCAAGTCAAAAGGAAAGGGACAGGCAAAGACATCAGCAAATCAGCCTTCCAGTGGGTCAGGACAGCCTTCACAAAAGGCTAAAAATGATGCAAGTAAGCCCAAGAAGAAGGGTTTTTGTCATTATTGCAAAAAGCCAGGTCATCACATTGCAGAATGCAGGAAAAGGCTTGCAAAAGAGAAGAAAAACAGCTACGATATGGCTGTTTCAGATTCAGCTCCTCATGCATCTGACAGTGGGGATGCTGTAGCCAACTTTGTTGGACAGGATTATGCCTTTTTATCTTGCATTTCAGATTCTAGGCTGGCTGCTCCAGATGCTCGGGATAGTACAGCCACTTGTAATGATGATACATATGCCTTTTTGACTTGCAGTTATGATCCTTCCACGGATGCATCAGCTTTCAGTGTCAATGAAACACTCAATACTTGGTATTTTGACAGCGGTGCCTCCAAGCATATCACTTCTAGGAAGTGTCTTTTCACTTCCTTGCATCCACCTCCCGTTGGTAAGAAAGTCACTTGTGCCAACAACTCGTCATATTCAGTACGTGGTACAGGAGAAGTTGAGCTTACCGCCATTGATGGCTCAGTTTTCAGACTTTCAGATGTCTTGTATGTGCCTGGTATCACCAAGAACCTCCTTTCAGTGTCCACTCTTAACAAGGCTGGATTTCGGGTCATCTTTGAGGATGACAAATGTGCTGTCCGAGACAGAGAAAATGATTATGCCTTGAGATTATCTGGTACTCTGCTGCGTGGGCTTTTTCAGCTTGATCTTTTTGAGAAAAGAGCAGCCCATGCTCTTGCAGTTTCTACTACTACTGCTGCCATGCAGAATGCAGAGTTATGGCATGCCAGATATGGCCACATGCATTACAACAGCTTGATGACACTTAAGAAGCACTCTATGGTTGATGCATTGCCACCTCTTGAGATACCTCCTCCACATGCCTGTGAAGGGTGTATTTTAGGCAAGATGCACAGATTCCCCTTCAAAAAGGATGGTTCACTTAAAGCTGTCCGAAAATTACAGCTTATACACAGTGATGTCTGTGGTCCCATGAGGACTCCATCATTGGGTGGTCATCTCTACTTTGTTACTTTTATTGATGATTACTCCAATTTCACTTGGGTCTTTGGGCTGAAGCGCAAATCAGAAGTATTCATGGTGTTTAAACACTTTTCAGCCATGGTTGAAAATGAATCTGGCTCAAGATACAGACATTGCGCACAGATGGAGGTGGGGAGTACTTGTCTGCAGATTTTGATGCTTTTCTGAAAGGCAAGGGTATTGTGCATCAGCTCACAGTGAGGCTGATCCCTCAGCAAAATGGCAAAGCTGAGAGGAAAAATAGAACTCTTATGGAGATGGACAGATGTATGCTGAAAAGCAAACACATGCCTCACAAATTCTGGCTTGAAGGTCTAATGTGTGCCAACTACATCTTAAATCGGTCTCCCACTAAGGCTTTGAAAACAAAAACTCCCTATGAATTCTGGAATGGGAGAAAGCCTTCAGTGGATCATTTCCGTGTCTTTGGATGCCTTGCATATGCTCATGTGCCAGTTGAATTTTGGCATAAGTTGTCAGATAAGACAATTAAGTGCATATTTGTTGGGTACAGTGCAGAAAGCAAGGGGTACCGTCTCTACAATCTTGCTACACGCAAGATCATTGTCAGTAGAGATGTGATATTTGCAGAAAATTCAGCTCACACTCAAGCTGAATTTCATATGCCTTCTTCTTCAGAGGATGTTTTTGAGGGGTTGCTACCCATTGTCTTGGGTTCCCCTGCTGATATTTCTGATGCAAATCAGAATTTACAGCCACCTCCCGATGCTCCAGTTCAGCCACAGGATGTCTTGCCACCTCCACAGGCAGTGGAACAGGTGGTTCAGCAAGAAATTGCAGACATATATGCAGCAAAAACAGTCCCAAACTGGCTGTTACAGACTCTCAGGGAGAGTAAGATTGATGCTCCATTACCTGGCAGGACTCGCAGTGCAGTAAGGCACATGGAAGGTGCTAATTCAGTGGAATCAGCATATGCAGGTACTCTTCTCGATGAGAAGGAACCTGCAACATTCGAAGAAGCAAAGGACAATGTGCATTGGATGAATGCCATACACGATGAATTGCGGTCCATTCAAAAAAATCAGACTTGGGATGTCGTAGACTTGCCACCAGGTAAACATGCCATTGGTACACGATGGGTTTTCAAGGTGAAACGGAAGCCAGATGGCTCCATTGATAGATACAAGGCAAGGCTGGTTGCCAAAGGCTATGCTCAGAAAAAGGGCATAGATTATGAGGAGACTTTTGCTCCTACATCCCGGATGACCACCATCCGATCTGTTATTGCAATGGCTGCACATTTTGAGTGGAATGTTCATCAGTTGGACATAAAAACAGCCTTCCTAAATGGAGACTTAATGGAAGAGGTTTATGTCAAACAACCTCCAGGCTTTGAAATTTCAGAAAATGCACTTCAGGTATGCAAGCTGAATAAAGCTTTGTATGGGCTGAAACAGGCCCCTCGTGCATGGTATGCCAAGATTCATGCCTTTTTTACCAGCAAGGGGCTGCACAATAGTCCTACTGAGAGCACCCTCTACATCAAGAAGGATGGGGGGGAAATTTTAGTCATCATTCTTTATGTCGATGACTTACTGCTCACAGGGTCCAATGAAGATAATATTGCAGATTTCAAAGCTGATTTGCAGACCAACTTTGACATGTCAGATTTGGGGCTACTTCACTTTTATTTGGAGATCCAGTTCTCTCAAGAGAGACGTGGCACTGTTATGTCTCAGTCCAAGTATGTACAAAAACTCTTGGACAAATTTAACATGCATGATTGTAAGCCCATAGCCACTCCCATGGAGCCGGGGCTGAAACTCACAATGCATGATGCAGGAGAATCAGTTGATGCCACGTTTTACTGTCAGGTTGTTGGATGCCTCATTTATCTCTGCAACACTAGACCGCACGAAGTCTTTTGGCTTATTATTTCTCAGGGGGGGTGACTTGCAGATGCATGCCTACAGTGATTCAGATTGGGCTGGTGATTTCATATGACACTAGGCAGTCCAGTAGTGGCAATTGTTTCTTTTTGGGTAAAGCTTGCATTTCCTGGCTGAGCAAGAAACAATCTATAGTGGCTACCTCATCATGTGAAGCTGAGTACAAGGCAGCTTTCACAGCAACAGTTGAATGTGTCTCGCTGCGTCGTCTATTTGCTGATCTTCATCTGTCATTGGAGGGTCCTTCTCCAATTCTCACTGATAGTCAGAGTGCCATTGCAGTGGCAAAGAATCCAGTGTTTCATGCTCGCACGAAGCACATTGAGGTTCACTATCACTACGTCAGAGAGAAGTTGCATGCAGGAGAGATCAGTATGATCTTTGTGTCCACACATGACAATGTTGCAAATATTTTCACCAAAGCACTTCCACGTGAAAAGTTTGAGGCATTTCGCAGTGCCCTGAACTTATATCCGTTTGGTGATTAATCATCCTTGTACATGACATTGGCACTGCAGGGGGGTGTTAGAATTATAGATATAATTCAGCAGTGACCAGTTAGGGGCACTTTTCCCTCTTAAAGAGGTTTTTTTCCCCCTAACCGCAGTTAGTCTACTAACTATGGTTAGTGACTACTAAGGTTTTGTCACTAGGACAAAACCTTATCTCACTCCTTCAGTTGTATGACTCTTACACTCATCTATTTGCAACTAAGCTTTCAGCTCTCTCTCTCTCCCGTTTTCAGTTCTCACCTTTGCTCTCTCTCCCGATCTCACACTTTGGGTGGGCCCCTTTCTTCTGGGCCGCGGTGCTGTCCACTACCAAACCACTCCGGTTGCCGCGTTTGTTGAAGTCCTCCAGATTGAGTTGCTTTTGTGTTTTCGCCTTGTCACCGTTCCCCTTCCCCATCTCCACGCGTATGCAGATTTGGATCGAGGGGTCTCCCGCCTAGTCTCCTGTCCTCATCCCCCTGTTCCCTTCATTATGGGGGCAAAGAAGGGATTGCGGGAGGTCGAAGCTGCTTTTTTTTTTTTTTGGAAGGAAAACAAAACCCCGGGGGGGGAGGGGCGGTAGCGAGGGGGTACGGGGGGGGTAGCGGGGGGGTTAGGGGAGGGGGTAGCGAGGGGTACAGAGGGGTAGCGTAGGGGGTAGCGAGAGGGGTAGCAAGGGGTAGTGAGAGGAGTAGCGACCGGGGGGTAGCGAGGTAGCAAGGGGGTAGCGAGGTAGCGGGGGGGTTAGCGAGAGGGGTAGCAAGGGGTAGCGAGGTAGCGGGGGGGTTAGCGGAGGGGGTAGCGGGGGGTAGGTAGCAGAGGGGGTAGCGAGGGGTAGCGGAGGGGGTTAGCGAGGGGGTAGCGGGGGGGTAGCATGGGTAGCGGGAGGGGGTTAGCAGAGGTAGCAGGGGGGGTAGCAGAGGTAGCGGGAGGGGGTCGCCAGGCAGGAGCAGCTCATTAGGGGGCACGTGCCTCAGTCGCGCCAGCTCCTAGGAGCTGTGCGAGGTGCAAGATGCCTCCCAGCAGTGGCGGGGGGAGAGGGAGTAGGGGGTAGGGAGCAGGTATGGACGGGAGCGGGAGGGGGGAAGGGGGTTAGCAGAGAGGATCATATTACAAACGCGAGAGGATTGCAGAGGCCGCCCGTGGCACGGAGAGCTCAAGTTGGAACTAAAACTGGAATCAAAATCCGAAACCCGGTATTGTGGTGACTCGTCTATGGCAAAAATATCACAGATCTGCGTCTGTTTGGCTGTCTCATGCTGTGGTGGGGGAGGGGGGCATGGTCTCGGCGATCTCTGAACACGCTAAGCTATGTTCAGAGTTAACACCTCGTCTCGGGCTGTCTCCTCTGAGGAAAGCTGTAATAGGTCAGACCTCAGTCGAGTGTGCTCTGGTCGCTCTCCGTGCCACGAGCGGCCTCTGCAATCCTCTCTCAACAATCCATACTGCTCGCATATCAGTTAGCTCCTCCTCCACCCCACTATGTCCAGGAGCTGACTCGAATGCATAGAAATCTGTGACATGCCGCTGTCTCTGGTCACCCTCTGTATCTTGTGGTCTCGTCACCTCCTATTGCTCTCTGATGTGTCGTAGCAGGATATCCATGTGGCGGCACATCTCAAGCAGATAGAGCCCAATGCAGACCTCGTCATGGAAGTGGATCAATCGTGACAGTGGGCCGAACCCACTCCCATCTCGATAGAGATAGTGGTATCGCCCTCAGCGCAAAGAAAGTGCTTCTCCGTCTCAATCACTCCTAGTGTGCAAGCATGTAGATCTGCTACTCTCTGGGTATACGTGCTGCTCTCCCTATCTCAATCCTCATCTAATGGGATGAAACCCGCATCTGCCCAATGGCGATCCTCAGTGCGTGTGAGACTCCTCTATCCTCGAGATACTGGGATTTGATAATGAAACCCTCCTCCGAGACTCTCAATCGCGGGATCGACTCAGGGGGTACATCCATATTGTACTGGAAGGGAGGGAGCCTGTCCATCTGAATCCTGTGTCTGGCAAATCATGTGGATATACGAGCATACCATGTGTCCGTCCCACTCTCAGCCAGTCGTCTAGATGACTCCAGAGCCAGCCTCGGTGGTCTCCACTGGGGTAGGTCCCAGACACTATGAATGAATGTAACTGTCTAGAAGATGGCATCAATCTGTAGTGGTGTCATGGAGAGCTCTGCATGTACTATCTCATGCGGGATTGAGGGCTTGCTCCAAATCATCCTGGATCCCACAGTCATTTGTAGCCGCTCAAACTCCTCGACTCTCCTATCAGTAGGTCACATCCCCAAAAGAGTGCTACATACATGGCAGTTGGCCGCACTAGTGTACCAGAGAGCCAACACTTTGTCGATGGATCTTGAAAGTGTGCCTCGAAGCACTGTCTCTCCAATCGGGCTAGAGCACCCCGCCCCCATGTGAGTCATGCACGGGCTGCATGTGAGAGAGAGAGAGAGAGAAAGAAAGATATATTAACGTCCATGGGAGGCCTTGCGAGACTATGGAACAAAGTGACACCAAAAGGGAAAAACTCATACAAGCCACAAAGGGCTGAGGCAAAGGGTGCGCTAAGACCCTTTGCTGAGTACTGTGCTGAAATAAATAGAGCTCAATGGCTCAAGCAAAATCAAGTAAAAAAATATATCATATCATGTGCTATTTGCTATCTGGAGCAGGCTGAAGAACTGGAAACTTAGAAACCGAAACCCGACACTGTGGTGGCTCGTCTATGAGCAGTGAAAATGTCTCGAATCTGAGTTTGTCTGGCTGTCTCATGCTGCGGTGTCAAAGGAGGGTGTGGTCTCCTCGATCTCTACACCCGCTGAGCTATGTTCTAAGTGACCCCTCGTCTCAGGCAGTCCCCTCTGAGGAAAGCTGTGATAGGGCGAACCTCAATCGAGTGTGCTCTAGTCGCTCTCCATGTCGTGGATGGCCTTTGCAATCCTCTCTCGGTGACCAAGACTGCTGCAGAGCAGCTGGCTCCTTCTCCTCCACCCCATTGTGTCCTGGGGAGCTAACTCGAATGCATAAAAATCTGTGACGCACCGCTGTGTGTGGTCAGCCTCGGCATCATGTGGTGTGATCACCTCCTACTACTCTCTTATATGTCATAGTAGGGTCTCCCTATGTCGGTGCATCTCAAGCAGATAGAGCCCAATGGAGACCTGGTCATAGAAGTGGATCAATCGTGATAGTAGGACGAAGCCACAGATGAAGTCTAAGGGCCTAGTAGATAGTCCATTGTACTAGATCCACCACCATGTGGGAAGCAAGTGAGTCTCCTAGAAGATGGCCATCTATGAAGGCCATTAAAGATGATCAGGTTGTGGATTGCCAAGCTCGGCTGCATCTAGTTCCGGGACTATGTGTGGGTCTTTGTCATCATCTGAGAAGTCAAGTAGGCCCACCTGTCTATTTCCTGCCTGTGCATTGAAGTCCCCCAACTAGAGGGTGCCTCCCTATCTACAAAACTTAGTGATGTCATCATGGATCCTCTCATATGGGCTGTGTCCATCTGTAGTGACCTCTCGTGCATAGGATGACATGTCTGGAGGAAAGTAGCACACTGCACAACGATAGGCCGTGCATCTGGGAGCTGAACTCGTATCCACATGTGTCGTGCATGCTCCTCTCTCCGAACCATAGATATGAGTGGTCTCAATGAAGAGGACAGCCACTCCCCACCTGAGCCTCAACTCCGCTATCTCTTCTCAACTCTCTTCTATGAGCTGATTCCCATGTATATCCAGTCACTGTGGGCAGCCCTCGCTCCAGACTCTCATGTGTCTCGGTGTAGAAAAATTATGTCCTTGTCAGTGTAGGTCTCTAAGAAACCACCTGGATCGGACCAGAGGGCGCCATTACAATTCCATATTGCCATTTTCAGTCCACTATGTGCACCCATCCCATGGGCCCGACACCGTCACAATTCACCTTCCACTTTTTCTGCTCTTTCTGCCCTTTCTTGAATGATCACTCTGCCATCTCTGTATGCAGCCCATTTCCCTTCCTGTCTTGCTGCGATCACTTTCACCATTCCCTCCCTGCGATGTTCCTGCTGTAGCAGGGTGAGATCATCATCCAAAAAAATCCCAGTGCCTTTTAGAGCTGCCCTCATGCTCATCAGTGTGGATTCCTCCTCCTCGGTCCGGAAGCTTAGTATCAGTGGCCTGCTTGGCACATCTGCTTTAACCAGCCTCCAAGTTGTCTCGCAAGTTATGTTGACCCCCATTTTAGTGAGTAGTATGTGGGTGTCTGCCATGGGAGTGTCCCCCATTGGTAAACCTCTAACAAGTACATTCAAGGATTTGTTGTCCCATCTCTTGTCCTCCTCAAGGGCATCTGAGATGATCTCTTTTTTGGGGACAGATGTACCCTTCTTGACCACGTCCTTCCATTCTAGCATTCTAGCTTCATCTACGCTGATTTGTTGTTTCAACTAAGCGTGCTTCCCTTGCATTGTGGCTTGCATGGCTGCAATGTCTTTTCTGAGGGTAGCATTCTCTGCTTTGAGCTCTTCCATTGCCTTGCATGTCTCTGCTGGGATCCCATTCATGTCTTTTATCTACTGTAGTTCAGTCTCTAGTGCGTGCACTTTACCTTGGAGGCTGGTGTTGGTGGCTGTCCAGTCCAATTTGTCTTTCTCCCATTCTTCCTTTCTGGATCTCTCCTTCCTCCACTCTTCTTGTATCACCTTGTTTCTTCATTTCATTGAGTACTTTATCCACAAGCGTTTTCTCAGCCAATAAATCCACATTTGTGGCTTCGAGGTTCTCTACCTTGTCAATGAGGGCTGTGCAGACCTTATGAAGGCTGATAAGTCTTAAGAACACTTTCTGCAACTTTATTGGTTGTTCCAGATGAGTAGGTTGCCATGGCAACATCTAGGGCTTGTTTCCCCCATTTGTCCTCCATACATGAGAAGGGGGAGGGGGGGGAGGGAGGGATTGAGTTTAATAACATCTATGAAAAGGACACCATGGCAGCTTCCTGAACTGGCCAGTACGGCAAAGAAACCAGTGTTTCTTTTTTGTCACGCACACAATCACAAAAGCAAGATCGCCAACCCTACAAGAAGGTCCAAGAAAGTCCTTCCAAATTCCAGAAGCTTCAATACATTATCTCCACGAAGGCGACCAGGAAGGCACTGCTGACTCTCACCCCGACAACAACCATCGCCTTGAATAGCGCTCTCATAGGAGAGTAACATCGAGGCCACTTCAGCCACCCTAATCTTCAACTAGTGCTTGAGATTTCCTTGCTATGCAAAAAGACCCATGTCATCTTGCTGAAATTATCAATGAAAATAAGATAATACCCAGCTTCCAATGAATGATGTAGTAACATCTTTCTTTGCATCTAAAAGAGAGTCACGTAGTTAACATGGCAAAATCTCTCAAGCCACAACTTTCAGGTGTTTGCATCCACGTGGGCCAGAAATGCCCTGATCTTGTACAGGAATGTTCTCCTTTCCTCGTGCTCGAATCTTTAATGTATCCTTTGACAGATCATTGAATTTTGGCTTCATCGTGTTCTTTGTAATCGGGCTGACAGAAAGCAAATTCTTGCAAAGATTAGGTACATAAAAGATGAAATACCATTTCCTCACTTAAATCTATGGTGAATGGAATGCTCCGAGCCCCTTTTACTGAGCACTTCATATCATCTCCAACAGTTGCCGATGACTCCACATGAGCAGGCTGCAATACCTTGAACCAGCTCTTGCTCAATGCTGTTGAACATGTGTCTCAAACTGCAGCTATCAACATACCAGCCATCATTTTCATAGTGAATAAACTCATTCTAGAGGGAAAGGATGCATGATGTGTTATTTATTCATAAAAAACTTCCAAGCCTCTACCACCATATCCACAAGTTAAATGTGGGATTGTAGGCCATCTCTTGGTGGTTCTAGTGATGCCCTATAGGCCATGGTATGTGCCTTGTAGGTATAAATATAGGCACTTATAGTGTTAGTGCCTTTTAGGCCACCTAGGACACTTAGTCCTATGTGACACCTAGGACACTTAGGTCTAGGTACAAGTACTTTGTACCTAGGTCTAGGTACAAGTACTTTGTATGCTTCATTTTTCTTTCACTCTAGTTGACGTGACGGCTCATCATCTATCGACTCTTTTGCACCTTGCTCTCTCTCTATCATCTAACGATCCTACAGTGGTATCAGAGCAAGGCTTGACTCGTCTTCCTCCCCCCGGACTCCCTGCATTCCCTTCTGTACAGTCATACGGTATGGACAACTGTACTCAACCTGCACACGGACGACCGTACTCAGCCTACGCTGTACATCTCTCCATACAGGCATACGGAAGGTCTGGTACCTGTTCCGTACTGCATTCAATACTTGCGCCGAACAGCCCTTACGTGAGCAGACGTAC
Source organism: Dipteris shenzhenensis (assembly GCF_047967505.1). Classification (NCBI taxonomy): domain Eukaryota; kingdom Viridiplantae; phylum Streptophyta; class Polypodiopsida; order Gleicheniales; family Dipteridaceae; genus Dipteris; species Dipteris shenzhenensis. Next base: position 46,975,601 of record NC_141609.1, on the reverse strand, counting down.
AAATCCGTATATGCATCGCCATACAAGTACTTGACACGCTGTACCTACACGTGGGAATGTACCTGCTCCGTACAATTTTCGTACAGCGTACTAGCACTGTACATGTTCAGTACAACGTACTTGCCTCGTAACTACATCCATACATCCGTACTTGGATTCAGTCACTTGCTCCGTACAACTACCGTACACCTGTACATTCTGCTCCATACACTATACCGTATAGTCACGTACCTGCTCTATCCGTACAAATCGTACTATTCCCAAGATGTCAGTCAGGTTTGGCACGTGTGAAATTATTTGCAGAGTATTCTCAAAATTTGGGGCTTTGGAGGGCTTTTGCTCTCCTTATCTTCCTTCTACTGTTTGAAATCTTCTCAAGCCATTTCAACAGCTTGGAAATCCTACATTTTGAGGTTCATACTTTGGGACAGGTGCACTTTTGTAGTCAATTTGTGGACAGCAAGTACTAATTTTGCAGTTGCAAGCCTTGAGGCTATTTTTTTTGGGATTTAGTCTGCAATTTCTCTTTTGATTGCAATACATTGGGACAAATTGGAGAACATTGAGTCACTTTTACAGGACATTGAGTCAGAGTTTCAGACATTGAGTCTTTTCTGAAGGACATTGAGTCAGATTATCATACATTGGGTCACTTTTGCAAAAATCTAAGCAAAATTTAGGGCTTTTCTGCATTTGCCCTCTTTTTGGCCTATTTGCCCTCATTAAATTTGGGGCTTTTGCCAGATTTGCTGTTTTTGTAGTGAACATTGCCTGCCACAGTCACATTTGGGTCAATTCTGCATTTGCCCTTTGATTTGGGATGGAAATTTGCAGATATTTCCTGTCATTTTTGGACAGCCAGCTCTTTGCAGTGATAGCCTTGAGGCTTTTGGGTTTTCAGGTCTTTTTCATGGTATCACATTTGCTATGGCAGGGAACAATCAAGATCTATTTGGCACTCTTCGTGAAGATGATAAGTTGGATGGCACCAACTATCCGATGTGGTCTTATCTCATGAAACATTCTTGTTGCAAAGCATTTGTGGAATATTGTTTCTGGGGTTGATCTGAGGCCAGCCAATGCTACAGTGGTTGCCTCTACTGCTGGTCCCTCTGCAAGGGGTACTCCTGATGCCTCATCTTCTAGCGCTCCTGTTGCTGCTCTTCCAACTCAAGAATAGTCGAGATGGGATGCAAGAGATATGTATTGCTTTATCATGCAAGAGAATCATTATTCCACACATCCAGTCTTGCAAGACAGCAAAGGATGCTTGGGACAAATTGGCTTCTCTCTATCAGATTCGCAATGAAGCACGTGTTGCATATTTGAGAAGGCAATTACAGGAAGTCAGTACGAATGAAGGTGACTCTATGGATGCATACCTGACAAAGGTCAAGGACCTCATGGAACAACTTGCCAACATTGATAAGGTGGTGCCAAATTCACAGCTTGTCAGTACCACACTGAATGGACTGCCATATACATATCAAGGGTTTGCTACAACCCTTCGGTTAGTGGCCATGGGTCATTCAGACCACTACTTTTTTGATCAGCTAGTTACTTTGCTTTTGCAGGAAGAGCAAAGTCGAGCTAATAGACAAGCCATTATTCCTGATCATGCACATGCTATTGAATCCCATGAGCCAGCAGATGCTTCACATGCACATGCTCTCCAGGATGATTGGGCATGGGCTGTCCATTGCTCATTTGACCCCTCCAAAGCTGCTAATGATGCTCAGTCTTGGTATTTTGATAGTGGTGCCTCCAAGCACGTCATATCTTACAGACAGTTGTTTCACTCTTTAGCTGATGCACCTCAAGGGGGAACTGTCACATGTGCTAATAATGCTTCATATGCTGTAAAAGGAATTGGAGATGTGCAGCTCGCATCTATTTCAAGTCATCCTGTCACTTTGACAAATGTTCTCTTTGTGCCTGGAATTGAAGTCAACTTGATCTCAATTTCAGCAATTGCTACTTCAGGTTTCAGAGTGATTTTTTATGTATACAGATGCCTAGTTTATGATCTTCGTGATGACAATGCCATAGTTCTCACTGGCACCTTGCAAAAGGGGCTTTATCACCTTGATCATCACTCAGCTGCACTTTCTATTGAAGCATTTGCTATTTCAGATTCACAGCTTGCTGAAACTCATCTTTGGCATGAGAGAATGGGTCATCTCAATTATAGAGCTCTTGCAAAGCTACATACACAGCAGATGGCAAATGATGTACCTCAAACTCACACAGTTTCCAAACATGTGTGTGAGGGTTGTCTTTTGGGTAAGATGCATCAGTTTCCTTTTCAAAAGAATTGTCCAAAACTCTCACAAAGGAAATTGCAGCTAGTACACAGTGATGTCTGTGGCCCAATGGGGGGGGTACAAATATTTTATGACTCTCATTCATGATTTCACAAGATATTGCTGGGTATATCCTTTAAAAGCCAAATCTGAAGTTTTCTCATGCTTTCAGAGGTAGCTGAATATGGTTGAGAACGAATCCAGATGCAAGCTTGTCACCCTCAACACAGATAGGGGGGAAGAGTATATGTCAAAGGAATTCGATGCATTTCTGTCCTCACGGGGCATTGTTCACTCATGCACTACTCCTTACACTCCTCAGCAGAATCCTGTTTCTGAAAGGAAAAACAGGGCTACAATGGAGATGGCCAAATGCATGCTTAAGGCCAAGTCTTTGCCCAATAAATTTTGGCTTGATGCAGTGATGTGTGCCAACCATATGCTGAATAGATCACCTACACCGACATTGAAGACTGTTACACCTTATGAAGCATGGAAAGGCAGGAAGCCTTCACTTTCACACATGAGAGTTTTTGGGTCTCTTGCATATGTTCATGTACCATCTCAGCTGAGACATAAGCTTGATGACAAGGCAATCAAATGCATATTTATTGGTTACAACCAAGAGAGCAGAGGGTATCGCTTATACCAACCAAATATTGGGAAGATTATTGTCAGTAGAGATGTAATCTTTGCTTAACATTCAGCTTCTCCTCTTGTGGACTGCAAAGCTAAGCCAGATGTTGACATGTTTGATGCCTTTGAATCTTGGTTACCTCTGCCATTCTCAGAAGAGGACTTTGAACAGCAACATGAGCCTCCTACAGGCCCTCCAACCAGCAATGATCAGCCAATACCCCATGCTGATTTGCAAGTTTCTCTTCCAGCACAGAATGATCCCACTATTCATGATGCACTGATTGAAGAAAGAGCTGTCAATAGACAGCAAAGGCAAGTTCCCAGATGGCTTCTTGATACATTGAGGGACAGCAAACAAGATCAGCCTTTTGCTGCCCAGAGAAGATCAGGGAATAGACAGATGCATGGTCACTTTCTTGAGTTTGCACTCCTTGCTACAGCTTGAAATGAAGAGCCTTTGTGCCATAAAGATGCTTTTGACGGCAAAGAGTGGATGGATGCAATGAAAGCTGAGTTACAATCCATTGCTAAAAATGACACATGGGAATTAGTAGATCTCCCTCCTGGCAAGCATGCCATTGGTATCCAGTGGGTCTACAAATTAAAAAGGAAATCTGATGGCCGCATAGATCGATACAAATCCCATCTTGTTGCCAAAGGGTATGCCCAACAACAAGGTATTGACTTTGAGGAGACATTTGCTCCCACATCCAAGATTACTACCATTAGATGTGTCATTGCCATTGCAGCCCATCATCATTGGCAAGTGCACCAACTTGACATCAAGACTGCTTTTCTTCATGGGGATCTGCAGGAAGAAGTCTATGTCACACAACCTCTTGGCTTTGAGGTTGTTAATTCTCAAAACAAGGTATGCCAGATTAGAAAAGCCCTTTATGGTTTGAAGCAGGCACCCAGGGCATGGTATGCCAAAATTCATGCACACTTACTATCTCGTGGTTTTCAGAAGAGCCCCACAGAACCCACTCTTTATGTCTGTGGGAGTGGATCTGATTTTTTAGTGCTGATTTTATATGTGGATGATATGCTCATCACGCTTCCGCTGCGACTCAGCATATTGCAACTTTCAAGGCTGATTTGCAGCAGGTTTTTGAAATGTCAGCCATGGGACAGCTCCACTATTATTTGGGCATTCAGTTTGCTCATGTTGAGGGGGGTATCATGATATCACAGTCCAAGTATATTGGATAGCTCCTTGATCGTTTTCAGTTCGAGGATTGCAAGCCAATCTCTACTCTAGTGGACCCTGGCTTCAAATTCTCAGCTCATGATGGGAGCCCACAATGTGATATCACTCTTTATCAGCAGGCTGTTGGATGCCTTATTTATTTGTCACACCAGACCTGACTTACAGTATGCAGTATCTCAGCTCAGCAGATTCATGCACATGCCCAATTCACAGCATTGGCAGGCAGTGAAGAGAGTCTTCAAATATCTCAAAGGCACTCAGGATTTAGCCCTCTTCTATGTATGAGTACCACATGGCACCCAAGTCAGAATGGGATATTTTTCCATGACCATCTCACTTGTGGTCTTGTAATACTGGCAATTGTTTTTTGCTTGGCAATTCATGTATCTCTTGGCTTAGCAAGAAGCAACCAACAGTTGCCACATCTAGCTATGAGGCTGAGTACAGGGCAGCTTTCACCACTACAGTAGAGTGTGTTTGGCTTCGACAGTTACTTACAGATCTTGGTATTCGCCAGACATCCTCCACTATGGTCTACACTGACAGCCAGAGTGCTTTGGCCATTGCACGTAACCCAGTGTTTCATGCGCATACCAAGCATATTGAAGTTCACTATCATTATGTTCGGGAGCGGTTGTCAGCAGGAGACATAGAGTTGTCCTATCTTCCCACAGAGGACAACATAGCAGATATGTTTACAAAGGCACTTCCTCGTCCCAAGTTCGAAGTCTTTCGACAGGCTTTACACTTGGTTCCCTTTGTAACATGATCTGTCATCCCTTGTACATTCATAGGGGCTATATCCTTTTGGATGAACATATGCCACCATGATCAAAAAATACCAGGTATTCTGAGACTTTTCCAGAATACTTCAGCCCATCCCATGGAGGGGGGTTTGTAGGCAATCTCTTGGTGGTTCTAGTGATGCCCTATAGGCCATAGTATATGCCTTGTAGGCATAAATATAGGCACTTATAGTGTTAGTGCCTTTTAGGCCACCACATAGGACACTTAGTCCTATGTGACACCTAGGACACTAAGTCCTAGGTCTAGGTACAAGTACTTTGTATGCTTCATTTTTCTTTCACTCTAGTTGACGTGACGGCTCATCATCTATCACGACTCTTGTTGTTGGATCCGCCACATGAGCCTTGCAACCAGATGACTATGTAGCTTCACCTTCTAGATAAATAGTTAGTCCCATCCAATTAAACAGTAAACTGAAATTACAGAAATTTACTAAACCTGTTCTCCCTCTTCTTGCAGGGATGCCTTCCTTCAATTCTTTGGAGCAGATCACAAGATTATCACCTCCAGCGCTGATAATATGTTAAGAGTTAAGGAATTACTGAAGCAGTAACCCTAGGCAACAGAATAAACTCAACCTCACTCATGTCTCTCACACTGTTGCTGCACATACATGCTGTAGATGCTCAATCAGTCCTGCATTGCCTGGAAATAGGCTCCAAAGGGATGGACTTAAGTGTGCCAAAAGCCCCCTATTATAGCTGTGGAGGGACTAGATTAGATGTCTATGTATGCCCATAAAGGATATATTGATATGTTTCAATCTGTCTCCTCCAAGATTATTGATTTTCTTTGAAATCATAGAAATGCCAGCAATTCGAGAGGCGTTGTGCTTCTCTCTATTCTTTAAGGAAAGGATCCACGTGGAGCATTCTCGAGGTTTGGAGAGAGGAGGAGGGAGGCTCGCGGTAGGTTCGGGAAGAGTTCGCACGAGATCCGGGGGTGGAGAGCTCCAATGTGACACATGGCGATCACTAGCAGTGCAGATATTGCGCATGGGTACACAGCTCGAGGGCTACACGCTGGTGTGACACGTGTTGAGGTCTTCCACGATGCCACGCAGCTTGACATGGATCCTTCGCGTCGTTTGTCATGTGTCGCGGCACCATTCGCGCCAAACTGTCAGTGGGAGACCGCGCCAGACTAACAGTGCAAGAAAGCCAGAGCGAGGCCGCTGAGACACGGAGTGAGAGAGTAAATGCGACGCACAGAGAGGAGAGAGAAGAGCAAGGAGAGAGAACACACACACACAGAGAACAAAGAGAGTAGAGAGGAGCAAAGAGAGAGGAAAGAAGAGAAGAGCAAAGAGAGGAAAGGAGAGAGACAGAGTGAGAGAGAGAGAGTAAGAGAAGAGAGAGAGAGAAGAGAGAAAGAGAAGGGAGAGGGAGAGGAGGGAGTGAGAGAGAGAGAAAGAGAGGTATGTTATATATATATATATGTATGTATTATAATATATTATACATTATATATATATATATATATATATATATATGTATGTATTATAATATATTATATATTATATAATGTATAATATAATATAATGTACATATATATATATATATATATATATATACAGAGAGATAAATATAGAATACAATATAATATATATTTATTACTATATATATATATATGTATGTATGTGTGTGTGTGTGTGTGTGTGTGTGTGTGTGTGTGGGCCAGGCTTGATAGATTTTATCTTCTTCATGCTCAGCAATATGATGAATATACATGTCAAATGCGGACTGATTATTCACAGCAATTATCTGATCATACTCCACTATGGCTCATTCTTTCCTTTGGTATGCCTTTGGATGACTTGCAGCCCTCTTCAGTCAGAAATTTACAGGTTAATCAATTATATCTCTCTCATGAAAATTTCCAGCATATGATCAGATTGGCTTGCAGGCCATTGCTTTCCCATGCTCAGGAGGATCTGGACTTTGCTTGGACCTCTTTCATACATCGCATTCAAAATGTCATTAAGGAATATGGAAGATGGTACCTGGCAGAAACCAGACAGCATATCCAGTGGGCAAAATCATACAAGCAATATTTGGTACAGATTAGTCATCAAAGATGTCTATCTGATTCTGAGCAGCATTTATTGTCTTGTTCTTCCTCCATAATTGATGCCAATGACAAACGCAAGTTGTCCAAATGGCAGACCCGGGCCAGAGCTAAACCTATGCTAGATAAGGGCTGTTCCTCGAAATCTTTTTTCCGGAACTTACATGCACATAGACAAAGCCAATCTATTATGAGGGTCAGGAAACCAGACGGCCTTTGGACCCAGACTCTATCTCAGCTAGAAAAGCAATGTTTGGATCATTTCCAGCTTCTCTTTTCTCAGCCATCATCTTCTACACCTCAGGTTATTTCAGCCCGTAACAAATTTACTACGTTTGTTTCTCCTATTATCTCATTGCACAAAGCCTCAATGCTGGAAATGTCTTTTTCGGATGTTGAATTGGATGAAGCTCTTAGGCATTTGGGTAAACATAAATCCCCTGGTTGGGATGGTCTGACGGTTGAATTTTTTGAAGCCTTTTGGCCTGAACTGAAGGGTCCAATTCTGCAGTTTATAAATGTAGCCTGGCAGCTTCAACATCTTCCCTCAGCTTGGAAGCATGGTCTGGTTAAGCTTGTGCCCAAAAAACCTCTATGTGAGACTATGGACGACTGGAGACCCATCACTTTGATGCCGGTTATATACAAACTGATTGCCAAGATGTTGGTGCATCAGATAAAGGATATCCTTCATGAAGGCCTTCATCCCAGGCAATATGGTTTTGTTCCTAGACGGCACATACATGACAATATCTCTAACACTATCATCGCAATGGAATATGCAAAATATTCAGAACAGGATGTGTTGGTCATGCAGGTGGATGTGGCTAAGGCTTTTGATACAGTACAGTGGGATTATGTTTCTCAAATCATGTTAAAACTTGGTTTTGGGCCAAAGCTAGTTAATGTCATATATTGGCTTTACTCAGATTCCACTGCTCAATGCTTTATTGGTAATCATTTGTCTGCGTCTTGGACTCTCGAACGCTCAGTTCGACAGGGATGCCCTCTCAGTGCTTTGCTCTATGCCATTGCTTCACACCCTTTGCTACTTTATATGGATCACATGGTTGATACTGGACAGCTAGAGGGGCTTCAGATTTCTGGTTCACGCCCCTTCCTTGCACAGGCTTATGCAGATGATTCATTCTTCATGCCAAAGAATAGTCCTTTGGAGATTCGCCTCTTGATGGATACCCTTTCAGAATTTGGGCTGGCAGCTGGTCTTAAAATTAATTTTCAGAAATCGAAACTCTTGCCACTCAAGCATTGTGACTGGCATGCTATCTTGTGGCCAGGCCAGATTGTTTATCCTGAAAATATAGTAAGACATTTGGGCTATCCCATTGGCTGGAAAATCAGCAATAAGCAACAAATGTCCTGGGTGGCAAACAAAATTCAGAACAAATTAGAATATTGGAAGATCTCCACTTGGCCTCTGCATGTACGGCTTCGAATTGTCCAGTCTATTGTTCTAGCTTATGTCCAGTTCTATCTTCCTCTATTACACTGGTCATCTCGAGATCTCACTTCCTTTATGTCTCAAGCCATGGAGATTTTTTGGAAAACAAAGCTTCATAAAAAAGCTTTACGGCTGCTCAAAATGGATTTGCTCTGCTCACCAAGAATGCATGGTGGTTTGAATATAATCAACATCAAATTTCATGTGTTGGCAAGAAAGATCACTATGCTCAAGACTTTTTTTGAACAACAGCAGCCTTGGTCTATCATGTTGGCAATTTTGTGTGGACAGATGAGCACTAATGTTTATGGACACTGGCTAGTTGATCCATCGGAAGTGGTGCTTGGCAAATTGCAAGGTAAAATCCCTCGTTGTCCATTCTCTAATTCCTTGATTCAGAACTGGAAGCAAGTACTCTCTCACATCAAATGGTCTCCCCATCCTGCTTCTTTAGCTTCTTCACTCAGAATGGAAAGTATTCATTGGAGTGCTGTCTTTTCCTCTCCCCTTGCTGTTCAACAACCCATCAGAGCTTACAATCTTATGAAAATGGGTATCCGGTTCATTGATGATGTAGTGGATATGCAAGGAAATATTCTCACTTTTCCAGTAGCATGTCGACGATACAATTTGGGGATGCATCATCGACCCATTTGGAAAGCTATTGCTGATCTCTTACTCCCTCTGCTTCCAATTCTGACATTGAATGTCGGAGACAGGCTTCAAGATTGGCACCTTTGCTCTTCAAATACAAGCATTTCCTCTAAGCCTTTGAATTTATTGACTTCTATACAGGCTTATCGTTTGATATTACCTCCTCCCTGGATTGCCCATCATGCTAATTCTCTATGGCATTTGAACAAGTCTTTAGCCTGGTGGAAAGGAAGATTGCATTTGATATGGAAATTGAAAATGCCTTTGAAGCAACGACTCTTTCTATGGCGATGTATTGTTGGTATTCTTCCAGTAGGGGTGAAATTGGCTCAACCAAGGATTTTATGAAGTTCATCTTTTGGATGCTTTGACAAAACAAAAGATGCTGGAAATGTCTCCGTTATTTTTTGGTGGCCAGATGGTGCATATCATGCCCTGGTCCCCTAATAAGGACTATCAGAACCTCATCAAGCATCACTGCCCTGTATGGGTTGAAGTAGTTGATTTTCTAGATTATATGAGAACAGAGCTTCCAGGGTTAGCTATGACATTGGGGCAAGTGATCTGTCCCCCTCGTCCAACAGGTAATAAAAATCGTTTTTGCATATTATGGGATACTGATAGACCGACCCCTTCTTCTATTGCAGTTGAGATTGAGGGTGTTAATTTGGGCAAGAAATATTTCACCTTAAAATGGGGCATTTTTGCTGGAGCTTGTTTTTCTTGTCACAAATTTGGGCATCTTGCTTCGGAATGTCCTTCTATCCTTCATCCACCTCCTCCAGCTGCTATTCCTCTGCCATCTAATAAAGGAGGTCAAACGACATATGTGGAAAAGATTGAAGCTAAAGGACCAAAGCCTTCAGTTCATACAGGGAGTCAGGCCAATTCAGCTCAGAATAAGGATAAAGGTAAAAGCAAGTTAGGAGAAAATATTTCACCTTCTCATGAGGGATGGCAGACTGCAAAGAAGACGGTGCCTCTCAAACAAAGACCTCTCCAATCTCGTAATTGGGATGCCTCTGCTCCTTCTCCAGGTCAATCTTCTACCTCTTCAAGCAGCCCCATCACAAAGGCTTGGGTCAATGCAGTCAAGAAGGGTCTTCCCCTTTGTGAAGAAGAGGATATTATCAGGGAATTGGAAGCTGAGGGTCAGCAAGACCCTGTGGCAATGGCAGAGGCTTGAGGCCTCCCGCTCTTTTGGAGGACTGAACATTCTCTTGTATATATTTTCATGAGTGTTTCTCTTAAATGCTTTTCCTATAATATACAGGGCCTCTGCAACCAGAATAAATGGAGGCTTCTCTGGCATTATATAAATACAACTCATCTGGATGTTGTATGTCTCCAAGAGCATAATCAGCATTTTTTTGCTGGACAGCATGGGTTTTTTTCAGGATATGATATATTCTATTCAGGATCGGAACAATTCTCTGGGCTGTGCATTTTAGCCAGACATGATCTGCAACCCTTGATAGCACATAATGATCTAGGTGAACCTGCGGAAGGATCATTAGAGGACCAAGGATATTGCTTTATGGAACAGAGCTCAAATGTGGAACTCCATAAAGCAATATCCTTGGTCCTCTAATGCTCTACTTTGTGGGGATTTCAACAATTCTCCTCACTGGAAGGACAATACCACGCATAATTCACATATGCTGCCCTCTGAAATCCAGCAATGGGAACACATGACATCATCACTTCGATTTGCAGATTTATGGACAGCAACTCATCCTTCAGTGATGGGATTTACATATCATCATAATGCTTTCACAGATTATTGGGCCAGGTTTGATAGATTTTATCTCATTCATGCTCAGCAATATGATGAATATACATGTCAAATGTGGACTGATTATTCACAACAACTATCTGATCACACTCCACTTTGGCTCACCCTTTCTTTTGGTATGCCTCTGGATGACTTGCAGCTCTCCTCAGTCAGAAATTTACAGGTTAATCAAATCTATCTTTCTCATAAAAAATTTCAGCATATGATCAGACTGGCTTGCAGGCCATTGCTATCCCATGCTCAGGAGGATCTGGAATTTGCTTGGATCTCTTTCATAAATCGTATTCAAAATGTCATCAAGGAATATGGAAGATGGTACTTGGCAGAAACTAGACAGCATATCCAGTGGGCAAAATCATACAAGCAGTATCTTGTACAGATTAGTCATCAAAGATCTCTATCTGATTCTGAACAGCATTTATTATCTTGTGCCTCCTCTATAATTGATGCCAATGACAAACGCAAGCTGTCTAAATGGCAGATTAGGGCCAGAGTTAAACCCATGCTAGATAAGGGCTGTTCCTCTAAATCTTTTTTCCGGAACTTACATGCACATAGGCAAAGCCAATCTATCATGAGGGTAAGGAAATCAGATGGTCTCTGGACCCAATCTCTCTCTCAGCTTGAAAAACAATGTCTGGATCACTTTCAGCTCCTTTATTCTCAGCCTTCTTCTTCTGCACCTCAGGTTGCATTGGCTCGTAACAGATTTACTGAGCTTGTTTCTCCAATTGTCTCCTCGCAAAAAGCCTTAATGCTGGAAATGTCTTTTTCAAATGATGAATTGGAGGAAGCCCTTAAGCATTTGGGTAAACATAAATCCCCTGACTGGGATGGTCTGACGCTTGAATTTTTTGAAGCCTTTTGGCCAGAAATGAAGGGTCCAGTTCTGCAGTTTATTAATGCAGCATGGCAGCACCAACATCTTCCCTCAGCTTGGAAGCATGGTCTGGTGAGGCTTGTGCCCAAAAAGATTCTTTGTGAGACTATGGATGACTGGAGACCAATTACTTTGATGCCGGTGATATACAAACTGATTGCCAAAATGTTAGTACATCGGATAAAGGATATCCTTCATGATGGACTTCATCCCAGGCAATATGGTTTTGTTCCAAGACGGCATATACATGACAATATCACTAACACTCTTATTGCAATGGAATATGCTAAATATTCAAATCAAGATGTGTTGGTCATGCAGGTGGATGTGGCAAAGGCGTTTGATACAGTACAGTGGGATTATGTCTCTCAAATCATGCAAAAACTTGGTTTTGGGCCAAAGCTATCTAATGTCATATATTGGCTTTATTCAAATTCTACTGCACAATGCTTTATAGGGAAACATTTGTCTGAGTCTTGGACTCTCGAACGTTCGGTTCGACAAGGATGTCCTCTCAGTGCCTTGCTTTATGCCATCGCTTCACATCCATTGCTTCTTTATATGGATCACATGGTTGATACTGGACAGCTAGAGGGGCTTCAGATTTCTGGTTCACGACCCTTCATAGCGCAGGCCTATGCAGATGATTCATTCTTCATGCTAAAGAACAGCCCATTGGAGATTCGCCTATTGATGGATACCCTTTCAGATTTTGGGTTGGCAGCTGGTCTTAAAATTAATTTTCAGAAATCAAAACTCATGCCTCTCAAGCTTTGTGATTGGCATGCTATTCTGTGGCCAGGCCAGATTATTCAACCGGAAAATATAGTTAGACATTTGGGTTATCCTATTGGCTGGAAAATCAGTAATAAGCAACAAATGTTATGGGTGTTCAACAAAATTCAGGACAAATTACAATATTGGAAGATTTCCACATGGCCTCTGCATGTACGGCTTCGAATTGTCCAGTCTATTGTCTAGCTTATGTCCAGTTCTACCTTCCTCTATTACATTGGTCATCTCGAGATCTCTCATCCTTTATGTCTCAAGCCATGGAGATTTTTTGGAAAACCAAGCTTCATAAAAAAGCTTTACGGTTGCTCAAAATGGACTTGCTTTGCTCACCCAGAATGCATGGTGGTTTGAATATAATAAACATCAAATATCATGTGTTGGCAAGAAAGATCACTATGCTCAAAACATTCTTTCAACAAGAGCAGCCTTGGTCTATTATGCTAGCAATTTTGTGTGGTCAGATGCGCACACAAGCTTATGGACATTGGATAGTAGATCCATCGGAAGTAGTACTTGGAAAATTTCCAGGTAAAATCCCTGCTTGTCCATTTTCCAATTCCTTGATTCAGGATTGGAAGCAAGTACTCTCTCACATCAAATGGTCTCCTCATCCTGCTTCTCTAGCTTCATCACTCGGATTGGAGAGTATTCATTGGAGTGCTGTGTTTTCCTCTCCCCTTGCTGTTCAACAACCCATCAGAGCTTACAATCTTATGAAAATGGGTATTCGGTTCATTGATGATGTTGTAGATATGCAAGGAAATCTTCTCCTTTTTCCAGCAGCATATAGACAATACAACCTAGCAATGCATCATAGACCTATTTGGAAAGCTATTGCTGATCTCCTACTTCCTCTGGTTCCGATTCCGACATTAAATGGCAGTGACAGGCTTCAAGATTGGCACCTTCAGTCTTCAAGTTCAAGCATTTCTTCTAAGCCTTTGCAGTCATTGACATCTATACAGGCTTATAGATTAATTTTACCTCCTCCTTGGATTGCCCATCATGCTAATTCTTTATGGCATCTGAACAAATCATCAGCCTGGTGGAAAGGAAGATTGCAAATGATATGGAAATTGAAAATGCCTTTGAAGCAAAGACTATTCTTATGGAGATGTATTGTTGGTATTCTCCCAGTGGGAGTGAAATTGGCTAAACAACGAATAGCTTCACCTCTCTGTCCAAGATGTCACCTTGCATCGGAGAGTATTCCGCATTTATTGTGGTTTTGCTCATATTCCAGAGACCTTCTAGATAGAATCTCCTATTTTTTATCTCTCAGATTTCCAGCACACAGATTCTACAGGTTTTTCTGGATGTATGGCAAACTATCAGCTTCTTTGTCACAGTATTCTCTCTTCTTCCACTGGATCAGATACTGGGCCTTATGGACCCTCTGGCTGCAGCGCATTCAAGCATACCTGAATTCTCCTCTTCAGCATCCTTATGAGTTTTTCAGAGCCTCATTAAGGCAGTCTTTATATGATGCCTTACATGAGGAAGATTTGGATGTTTCTTGTATTCAACTTTTCTTTTACTGCTTCTGATGGATAGGGCTGTAGCTCTATTTTGAGCATGGCCTGGATGTAAATGAATGTTTTATAATATAAGTATCTTGGTTTTACAAAAAAAAAAAATGTGTGTGTGTGTGTGTGTGTGTGTGTGTGTGTACACACACTGAGAGAGAGAGAGAGAGAGAGAGAATATAATATATTATATATAATATAATATATTATTATATTATTAATTATATTATATTATATTATATTTATTTGTTTATATACAAGAGAGAGAGAGAGGCCTAGGAGAGAGAGAGAGAGAGAGAGAGAGTATATATATATTGTGTGTCTGTGTGTACATATATATACATATATATATGTAGGACCATGCTACTCACATGCAGAGAGAGAGAGATGAAAGAGAGAGAGAGAGAGAATCTTATATATTATATATTATGTAATATATATTATAATATTATATTATATTGTATTGTATATTGTATTACACACACACTCTTTTTTTTTAAGGGAAAAAACACACTTTTTTGGTGAAAATTTTGTAGCTTTATATTACAGAAGCACTATCCCAAAAACGGTGATAGGCTAAAATCTGTAAAAAGTTTTTGAGCACTGTTTATATTGGAGGGTAGGCACATAGTTGTGCACATAGCTAGTGGGTGGTAGTTTTGAGTTTATGAACACTCTCATCAAGAGACCTATACTAATGTAAATATTTTTTTGAATGTTTTTTATAGGGACTTATGGGATATGATGATAACACAGTGCGGTTGCACCAGGGTAATCTAGAGCATGATATCTAGTGTGCGACAATGTTTTGCAAGGAATGACATGTGCTCTTTGTGATTGTCCTGAGCCATATGTGTATGAGGGCAATAGTTTTTTGTTGAGGGCGTCTTGTAAATTTTTCGGTGTGTCGGGATTGGGCTTATATGTGGATAGTCAGTAGGAAATTAGATACTAAGTGCTTGTGGCGTGCATTAGTGTGCACAAAGTCTAACTGTGGTGCGTTAAATGCCTTGGTCTAAGTTTTGAGGGAAAGCTTGGAGAGTGGTAAAAAGGCAAACATGAGGTGGCTAATCAAGAATGACATGGCTGGAATTAAGAAAGGCATGCATGCAGCTGTGGCTACGTGAGAATAAAAGGGAGCTTCTGGACTGCGAGCTATAGCTACGTGAAGATGGCGGTTGGGAGCTGATCGCGCTTTGCTGGAAGGATCCTATGTTGCACTTGACGAAGGCTTCTTAAAGGAAAGGCTGAACGACCAGATCGATGGAAAAGGCTCGTAGTTGAAGGGAGGTTGTGTGAGAGCAGGAAGCTGAAACCTGTGCGTGAAGGAGGTGAATGACGGGTTTTGGAGGTGCATCTCTACTATGGAAGCCTGAGGTTTTTTTGATTTAGGGGTCTGCTGTGGTATTCGGAGAGGATTGTAAGCGACGGAGAGTATGCATCTTGCGCTTCTTGGTCTCGTGGAGAGGTGTCGCTACTTCACGGGCAGCTTGTTTGGGAAGAGGCGTGACGTCCATGAGCTTTGTGAGGATGAGGAGAGCCGCGGAAGTGGAGATGAACAATGAGCTGTAGTGGACTTGAATGAAGAGTTACGGGCATGATTGACACGTACGATCACGTTCGATATGTATCGTTCGTATTAGTGCGGTACTAAACGAACTAAAAAATCTTAGGTGTGCATCTGATGGTACGTTCGATACCCAAAAAAAAGAAAAAGATTTTAGAGTTTTGGAGTAGGTACTTGTACAAGCTTTAAAACTTGTACAAACATGTTATATAGGTGCTTGATGGAGATAAAGAGGGAGAGAGATGAAGATGCTTGATGCAGCTTGAGCCTCGTCACTTGTTGGAGATGGAGAGGGGAGAGTAGAGACTCGAAGTCGGAGGTAGATGCATAGTGTGAGATCATAGTGAGAGGAGAGGGGGTTTATATGGAGCCTTGCCATCTAGGAGGCCCAAAATCAGTTTGGCAGAACCACCACCAATAACAAAACCAGCCATCCAAAACAAACAAACGCACCCATTATTTTAAATTTATATATTTAAAAAATATTATTTAAATTTATTTGTTTTAATTATTTTATTTTATTTTTTAAACATACGTGTCGTACGGAACATCCATACGTCGAACAAGGGCAACCATGGTTACATGCTGTTGCTCTTACTCGTTTTCTTGGCTGTGAGAAGTGTAGCTATCATGAGGTTTGAGCAGAACACTTCGAGTGACAGAAAGCATGCACTACGAGCAAAAGAAGAGGCTGAGGTTGTTGCTTGAGGTGTCTTCCGTGTGGGCTTGTAAGTGACTGGTTATGAGCTATTGCTTAGAGAAGGGAGAGGCAGGATTGTTGACGACATGAAGCTATGAGCGTGGAGTACTCTATGAGCAAGAAAAGGATCCAGACGTTGGAAGTGGTTGTGTAAGAGCAGAAATGATTGATGCGATCTGCTAGCCAGTCCCTTTCACTCTTTCGCCGTTGACTGCAGCTTTGGGGAGAGTTATGGAATGCTGAAGCTTGGTGTTTGAGAAGGAGATGCTGTGGAGCAGTTATGACTACATGGAGAGTTACGAGCCTTTGTTCTTGATGAAAGCTTAGGAGTTTTGGCTGTGGGATCTTGATTGTGGGTTGATGTCTTGAAAAGTCACGAAGATAAGGGCTGTGGGTTCGTAGTACTCTGAGGCTGACTGTTATCTGAGTTGTTGAGGGAAGTTCAGTTCTAAGTCTACTTGTCTCGGGCTGTGTAGTCTTTTGGTTCTCTCTGAGTTTGTGTGATCCATTTTCAGTCACAGTCCCTGATCCCACTGTCCTGGTTCAGTTTAAGTATTTTCTTGAAGTTGAATATGATTCTGTCCCTGGAGTTTGACTCAGATGTACTCGAAGTGTTTTTTGATAGTTTTCAGGTTGAGGTTTTGTTTATTGAGATCCATGGAGGTTACTAGACGTTGCTTCTACGAGTGATAGAAGAAGAATGGGTGGGGGTAAACTTGATAGATGAGGAGGATCTCCCTGAATGCATCTTGCATCTAGAGTTTTTTGGGGAGGAAGACTTCATGTGAATGGGCAATGAATCTCTTGGAAAAGATCTGATAGTCTTCTGAGCTTCTGTCACCCTTGTTTTCCACTCTCTCTATCTTCTTTTTTTGCTTGTATCAACAGGATGTGGAAAAATACATCACGAGAAGATCTCAGTATAAGACAGATACATATCATGATCTATGTACTTAGTTTGCAGCAATCATAGAAAGATTGCTGTATAGAGAATGCCTCTTAGAAAAAAAAAAAGTGAAAAGGTTGGATCACCAAAGACTCTATGATTTCAATCCTTCCATAGAGTCAAGAGTGCCCAATAGCGAACCCAAACAAAAAACATATCAAACTCATGTCTAGATGGATGTATCCCAAAGATCCAAAAAAACTTTCCAAAGGTAGCATTTGGAAAGCGAGCTCGCAAACGCTGCCCATGGAAACTCAAAAAATCACTAGTATGGAAGCAATGCCAAAGGAGATGAGGTACATTCTCTCATGGAGCCAAACATCTACGACAAAATCAAAGACACGAGATTGCAAGCAATCAAAAAGCGCTTGCTGCAAAGAGTGTCTAAAGAAAGAGAAATTGGAAAAAACAGAATCACCAAAGACACTTTTTTTTTTTGTGAAACCTTTGATTGATTATATTATATGAGTAGCAACCTCAAAATAAGGTGCTACAATTACATCAACTGAAAATTTCAGTATATGCCAAAAAGACCTCATGATCTCTGCAGCGGGTCTGCAAGCAATCAAAGAAAGATTACTGCAGAGAACGCCTTAAAAAGCCAAACAGAGAGAAAGTAAGATCACCAAAGACTTTACAATTCCTATATGTCCTTAAAGTCCATAGTGCCCAGTAGCGAACCCAAACGAAGAAAAGATGAAACTCCAGTCTGGATGGATGAAACCCAAATAGCCAGAAGAACTTCCCAAACAAAACAGATGGGAATCTCGGTCGCAGGCACTGTCGAAGCAGATAAAAAAACTCACGAGAGCACGGACAATGCCAAAACAAGTGAGGCACGGTCTCCGAAGAAGCAGAACATCTGCAGCAAAGTGCAAGAGCAATGTTTCGATGGGCTAATAGCTGTCCAGAGGGAAACACTCCCAAAAGAGCTCGCCAAAAGAAAACATGTTGCCGAAGCAGTACTTTATAGGCCCAAAGTCACTGTAATCTTTTCCTCCACCACTTGGCTGGGCGATGCATTCGCCAAACAGAATCACCTCTCTCTGAAACCCAAGGTTGAGGCAAAAGGATTTTATACAATGCAAGTACGGTAATCTGAGATAGCCTCAAAGGACGAGAAGAGGACCCTAGAGAAGTCAAAGTCCAATCTTCCAGCCGAACCTGGAGTTCCAAAGGAGGAATCATAACAAAAGGCGAAAGCATAGAAGTAATTTGTCGCCACAAAGGACGATAATGAGAGCCCAATCCATATATAGTGGCTGCTAGAGAAAAGAGGAGCACAGTACCAGCATCATCTATAACATCAACAACCGAGGTGATGCCTTTAAACGAGACAAAGTAGGAACATCGAGGCTCCTGTAAAGCTAAGGGAGGCTGAAAGACTTTCAACCGGTGAATGCTTTCAGCTCTCAAAGAATTCCCACGCAAAGATTGCCGTCCATTCCATTTCAGATGAGAAAGAGCATGCTTCCAGTCAAGAAGCAAGCGGGAGACAAAAGGACAACCAGGCGAAGTGCCATCAGTGCAGCCAAAAAAGAAATCCCATTGATCGAGTTGCCAATGACCAAACGCAGAAATACTAATATGAGTGACCAGAGTCCTAATCATAAGAGCCCAAGGCTGATCACCTTGCAGAAATTGCAGCAACATTTTTTCCCTGTGGACAAGAATATGCACATGAATATCCATGATGTTCAATCCACCATGCATCTTGGGAGAACAAATGTGATGCATCAAAAGCAGATTGAGACTTTTTTTGCCATGTTTGGATGATCAATGGCAAGTAAAATTGAATATATGCCACAAGGATGGACTGCACTATTCGAAGACGAATGTGCAGAGGCCAGGTTGCCAGCTTCCAATACTCAAGCTTTTTCCGAAGCTTAACCAAAACCCAATCAGTTTGTTGTCGGCAAGTGAGTTCCCACCCCAAAGGGTAACCAAGATGACGAACAAACTGAGTGGGTGGAATGATATCCCCGGGCCATAATACACTATGCCAGTCTTTGGAATGCAAAGGGAGCAGCTTAGACTTCTAAAAATTAACATGAAGACCAGCTGCCAACCCATAAACAGAGAGGTCCTGCATCAAGGCACCAAGATCATGGGGCGTATTCTTCGGGGTAAAGAAAGAATCATCAGCATAAGCTTGAGCAACCATGCTGCGATTAGCATCCAATTCCAAGCCATGAAGTGATCCTGTAGCCACAAGATGATCAATATATTGCAGCATAGGATGAGTAGCAATGGCATACAGTACAGCACTGAGAGGACATCCCTGGCGGACCGAACAACGAAGAGTCCACTCATCAGAGATATCCCAGAAAGAATGCAAGCCGCATTGCTATCTCTATAAAGCCAGTAAATAACCTGCTGCATTTTTTGTCCAAACCCCAAAGCTCGCATAGTTTGCGAGATGAAATCCCATTGAACTGTGTCAAAGGCTTTTGCAATATCTACCTGCAAGAGTAGAACATCCTGCTGCGTATATTTGGCATATTCAATCCCAATATAAGCATTGGCAATGTTATCTGTGATATGGCGACGTGGAACAAAGCCATATTGGGAGGGATGCAACCCATCATGCAAATCACCTTTAATCCGATCAACCACCATTTTGGCAATGATCACACACACACACCTTTTTTTTTTTGTGAAATCTTATATTTCTGTGTGGGAAACCTCAAAAGGGGTAAAAACCCACCAATAAGTACACGAAAAATATTTACAAGTAAAGCCTCAGAGCAAAAGTCATGAGGCAGCAAAGTAGAAAGCTACATATCAAGCTGGAGGAGGATCAAACACAGCATCCTCCAGCTTCAAATTATTGCTCTGTAAAAACTGATGCAGTGATGAAACCACACCATCAATAAAAACCAGCTGTTTTTTGCCCTTGTGATTCTTCTTGATATAGGGTGGTACCCGAAATTAATGAATCACAAGGTCAAAAACCTGTTGTAACATGGGATGAAAAGATTCCAGTAAGAAGATCCAGCTGGAGGGAAGAAGAAGGGCCATCGGAAACATCCAGCTTTGCCGATTTAATTGAAGGCGAGGCAAACAAACCACCATGTTTCCACCGAAGAAAAGCACGAGTAGGAGGAGCAAAGGCAGAAGGAGGCGCTGAGGCAGAGAAAACAAAAGAAGCAGGTGTCGGAGCAGCTAGAAAGGAGGAGGAAGATGAGACTGGAGCAAAAGCCACTAAGGGCTGCAACACAGATACGGAAGGAAGCTGCGCAGATGACCGTACAAGCTGTACGGTCGGCCGTACAGCCTGTACGGATGGCCGTATGACCGTATAGCCTGTATGGATGGCCGTACGGCAGAAACTGAAGGAAAAAGAGGCGGAGTAGACGACTGCAGAGAAGGTTGTACGGCGTGTATGGGGATGTGCAGGGAGCATGGGAGCTGTACGGGGGGCTACAGGGTGCACGAAACTTGTACGGAAGGCCGTACAACTGACGGCAGCTGTACGGAAGACAAGGTAGGCAGCAGGGACGTTGAGGGTGACTGCACGGACGAAAACAGGGAGGAAGACGAGGCTGGCAGGGCAGAGGAGGAGGTCTTCATCGCTCTCCACTACACACTTTTTTTTTTTGTGGGAAGAAATCTTTTATTGCTATAAAATAATTACATTCATAGTTACTTCGAAAGTGGAGTAACTACTGCTCAACTGAAAATCTCAGTATAAGCTGTATATACATCCTGATCAATCAAACGAGTCTGAACGCAATCATAGAATGATTGCTGCAGAGATCGTTTGAAAAAAACAAAAGATGAAAATAGGGGATCACCAAAGACTCTATGATTTCTGTCCATCCATAAAGTCCACAGTGCCCAGTAGCGTACCCATACAAAAAATAAGTCAAAACCCTGTCTAGCTGGATGAAAACCAAACAACCAGAAAAACCTGCCAAAAGTAACAGTAGGAAATCTCGTTCAAAGCCTCTGTCGGATGAGAGCGATGAAGTCACAAGTGTATGGACATAACCAGAAGATGTGAAGCACAGATTCAGTATAGTGTAGGCACCTGTGGCAAACAGCCGGAGCAATATGTCTATGTGCGAGTAACTGGCCAGATGGAAAAATGCCAAGTAGGACTCGCCAAAGGAAAAGCTGTTGCCGAAGAGGGACTTTATAATGCCAAAGGAGACGCAGTCGTTTTCTCCACCACTTTAGTGGACGATCCATATGCCAAACAGTATTTGCTCTATCAGAAATCCAAGGCGGAAATAATAACACTTTATACAGAGATGACACTGTGATATGTGAGAGCTTCAAAGGACGGGCTGAACAGGAAGAAGAATGTAAAATCCAATCCTCAAGCCTATTCTAAAGTTCCAAACGAGGTACCAGCAAGAACGGTTGAAGCATTGCTGAAATCCTATGCCATAAAGGACGATAATGAGCTCCCAAACCGTATTTGCTAAGAAAAGGATAAAAGAGTGCCATCATCCTGAAGTACATCCGCCACAGAAGAAATGCCTTTGAAAGAGAGAAAATAAGAACGTCTCGGTTCTTGTATGGCCAAAGAAGGGTGGAATACTTTAGACCAATAAATATTCTCAGCCCTCAAAGAATTTCCCGACAAAGAATCCCGGCCATTCCATTCCAAGTGGGACAAAATATGTTTCCAATCAAGAAGCAGATGAGAGACAAAAGGGCAGCCTCTGATCTTGCCTTGGATAGAGCCAAATAGGAAATCCCACTGAGTAGGCTGCCAATGCCCAAAAGCATAAGTATGAATATGTAATAAAAGAGAGCGGATCATGAAAGCCCAAGGCTGATCTCCTTGCATAAACTGCAACATCATTTTCCCTATGTGAGCAAGTAAATGCATTTGAATATTGAGAATGTTCAGATCCCCGTGCATCTTTGGAGAACAGAGACGATGCATAGAGAGTAATCTGAGACTTTTCTTGCCATTTTTTGAACACCAGAAAATTTCCATGATCGCTGACATAAAGGAAACCAGATCTGCCTTAGTGAACATAATGAGAGGCAGATAAAATTGTATGTATGCTATCAAAATGGATTGTGTTATTCGCAAACGAACATGTAATGGCCAAGTTGCAAGCTTCCAATATTCAAGTTTTGCCCTCAACTTTGCGAGCACCCAATCAGTTTGTTGAGAACGGGTAAGTCCCCAACCTAGAGGATAGCCAAGATGTCGAATCAATTGAGAAGTGGGAATAATTTCCCCAGGCCACAAAAAACTGTGCCATTCATGAGCATGCAACGGCAACAATTTTGATTTCTGAAAATTGACCCGAAGACTGTCAGCCAATCCATATGTAGAAAGAGCCTGCATAATCATGGACAGATCACTCCAAGTATTTTTTGGGGTAAAGAAAGAATCATCAGCATATGCTTGAGCGATCATGCTATGACTGCCACGAATCTCCAAGCCGTGCAACTGGTCAGTGTCCAAAAGGTGGTCAAGATATTGAAGCATTGGATGAGTGGCTATGGCAAAAAGTAAAGCACTTAGGGGACATCCTTGCCTAACAGAACAACCAAGAGTCCAGGTTGTAGAAATATCCCCTGAAAGTATGCAGGCAGCTTTACTATCTTGATATAGCCAAGTGATAACTTGCTGCATTTTTGTGCCAAATCCCAATGCCTGCATAGTCGATGAAATTAAATCCCACTTAACAGTATCAAAGGCTTTGGCAATATCAACTTGCAATAGCAAAACATCCTGCTGCGTGTATTTGGCATATTCAATTCCAACATAGGCATTAGCAATGCTATCTGTGATATGCCTACGCGGAACAAAACCATATTGCGCAGGATGCAACCCATCATGTAAAAACCCCTTTAGCCAATCGACAATCATTTTGGTAGTAACTTTGTAAATGACTCGCATAAGGGTGATAGGTCTCCAATCAGCCAAAGATTCACAAATTTGCTTTTTTGGAAGGAGTTTAACAAGACCTCTCTTCCATGTGTCTGGCATTTTCTGATTTTGCCAAGCAGCGTTCACCATATGCAGCGATGTATGCTTCAAAAGAGGCCAATATTCTAGAAAAAACTCAACTGTAAGACCATCCCATCCTGGAGATTTCCATCTACCACATCATTTGATTGCATCCAATTCCCTCTCAGTAAAAGGTCCCTCCAATTCCAAAGCTTGAGTAGTGGAAATAATAGGAGAAACATGCTGTAACAGTAAATTTCGTGCAGCCAAAACCTGCTGCGAGGGAGTAACTGCAGAACCAAACTGCTGAGAGAAATTATGCACACAAATAGAAGCAAGCTGTGACCGTGAGGTAGTCCATGAACCATCAGGCATAAGCACCCTGCAAATTTCTGTTTTTAATCTCCTCTGATGCAAGCTTTTGAAAAATTGTTTGGAAGAGCAGCCTTTATCTGTAAAGGCTCTTTGTCTTGCTCTAGTCTCCCATTTAGCCAGTTTCCTGTGATCATTGAGTTTAAGGCAATGTCTAGCTTGGCATAGTGTTGTTTGCTCATGCAGGGACAACGAACGAAGATGGCTGAGTTCGGTGAGGTCCTGACAAGTGAATTTGGCCTGAGCAATAGTTTTCCTCAGAGTCTTCATGTAAGACTTGCCATAACCTCTAATCACAACTTGCATTTTGGAAACAAAAGAATCCCATGCATTATCAATATCAATATGGCTGCGAGAAGACAGAGAATGAGATGCTTCAGTAACCATGGCCTTGAAAGCAGCATGTTGCAAATAGCTATTGTTCGCGATCAGATGTCGCCTTTGTGGCAATCTATCATCTAGCATATCATGAAAGGATAACCTCAACCATAGAGGTGCATGATCTGAATGCACAAAGGCATAGTCAATCCACATTTTGCATGTAACATCACCATTTTGTTGCGGAGCTACACTATACCATCGATCCAGACTTGCCTGATAAGAAGAAAGGGCATTATGTTGGAAGGTGTATCCGGGTGACAAAGGCTGCAATTCCTTCCAAAGATCAACCAAATCAAGATGCATCAGTAATTGAGACCATGCATGCCTTTCAGGGGTTAACATATGAGTATGTCTGGAGGTATTGTCACCCTGTTGTGAAGCATTATTGAAATCCCCACATATAAAGGCATGATATCTCCATGGATATTGTTGCATGGCATCCCAAATTGCAGTTCTTTCTCGAGAGGATTGAGGTGCATAGACAGAAGCAAATTCAAACACCTCTCCTTGAATGATGCATTGAAGAATAAGCCATCTGCCTTTATTGTCATTTAAAGCAATAACTAGCTGAAGCTCATGTTTGATCAGAAAGACTACCCCTCAGAAAGAGTGCTCCCCAGCATAGAAAATATCATAGCCACAGTAGTGACCTGTCTTTCCTGCATAGACATGTTGGTTGTGTTCTTGTCATGCCACTATGTCAGGCTGAAATCTATTGTCAATACAGACACACAGTTTTCCATTTCCTACTGTCACACATCCCCTGGACATTAAGTGTAAAACATTTGATATGAGCAGTCATATTTACAGATATTTATAGTAAAATAACAGCTATGTACAACAGCAAACTTCATGATGTCAACCCTGCATTTCTATCTCAGGGCCAAGGCTGAGAAGAAATATCCACCTGAGTAGACAGCAAAGCAGCAGTCTCTTCTTCAGGGAAGAGTGTTCTGTTAGTTGTCACTGCAGCCCATGTGATCCCAATTCTTGTATTGACCTCTGGGGAGTTTCCACTAGAAGACGCACCATTCCAAGTGCGAGGGGGTGGAAGTCTTTGAGCATAAATAACTTTTCTTGGACTTTGCCATCCATCAATTGGAGGTTTCGGTCCTTTTGTTGAGGGTTGAATAGCAGGAGGTGAATGTGAAGAAACATTCCCATTTGAAACCACTGGAGCTTTGCCTTTATCCTGAGTTCCAAAAAACTGTCTACTACCTTTGTTTTTATTTCCAATGGAGGTAGGAGCATCTTTAGTAGGCACGCTCTCCACTACACACACACACACACACACACACACACACTTTTTTTTTTTTGGGTAATATCTAGTGCAGTATATTTATATGCTCATAAATTTACATGATGGGAGGCCTCCGAAATGGAGAGTATCCCAAAGATCAGAAACATAAAAAGAAAAGCTCTATGCAAGAAGCATCCATATCACCCTCATGGCAGGCATCATATAAGGATTGCCGCAATGAGGCTCGGAAAGATTCATATGACTTGTGGATTTGCCGACCCAAGTATGCCAAATTATGCTCACTCCAGATTGTCCAAAGAGCCCAATATCACACCCAAGAGAGAAATAGTGAGTATTGATACAAAGACTTCATAAATCTGCCAAAGAGCCAGAAATGTTTCCCAAATCTGTGACTCGGGAAACGGATCCGAAGATAATCTGAAATTCTCCTGAGGACGATCCTAGTACACGGCTAGCGCCAAAGCAAATGAAGAACAGTCTCTGAAGGAGCCTGACATCTTAAACATGTGGATGGTGCAATGCGACGTTTAGCAAGTGTGACCCCCACTGACAATGTACCTGTCATACATCTCCAAAGAAAAAGTCTTTGCTTCAATGGCATTTTACACTTCCATAACATCCCAAGATTCTTCCGCCACCATGAGAGGGACTTCCTTATATGCCACAGAGAATTAGCATATTGCTGAATCCATGGAGCAAGCTGAACAAGCCTATAGGCTTTGATGGAGGTTAAGGTAGGAAGAGGAACAGGATGAGTGCATGTAGCAGAGGGTTGCAATTGCCAATCCGTAAGCCTGTGTGTGTCAGCCACAGGAGGAACAGGTAGAAAAGGATGTAATAAATCAGCAATTTTCTTCCATATAGCCCTATGATGCATTCCCAATGCATAGGAAGCAGTGGCCTGAGGAAAAGATAAGATATATCCCTGATCATCTACCACATCATGTATGTATCTAATTCCCAATTTCATGAGATTGTATGCCCGAACAGGTTCCTGTAAAGCGAGTGAAATGTCAAAGATGGCACTCCAATGAATACTTTCTTTCCTCATTGAGTTTGTCCCCGAGCAATTATCAGGAGCCCATTTGACCTTAGAAAGTACTTGTTTCCAGTCAAGTATCAGGGCAGTAGAGAAAGAACAGCCAAATATCTTCCCTACAAATCTGCCAATGACAACCTCCCAATGATCAGTAGTCCAATGACCATAAGCACAAGTCCTCATGTTGACACACATGGATGCTATCATACAAGTCCATGGCTGTTGTTGGCGGAAAAAAGTATGCAGCATAGTCGCCTTCCTTGCAAGCACATGATATCTTATATTGAGGACATTAAGTCCACCATGCACCTAAGGGAGCACACCATTTCCATCTTCATCAGTCTCAATGCTTTCACAGCAGTTTTTGTCCTCCATAACATCTCCATAGCTTGAGACATAAAGGCTGAAATATCCCTGGAGGACCAATGCAGCAAAGGCAAATAGAACTGGACATAGGACATTACAATAGACTGTTCTATTCTGAGCCTGACATGAAGAGGCCGAGTAGAAATCTTCCAGTATTCTAGTTTATGTTGAAGTCTTTGGAAGATCCATTTTAGCTGCTCCTTCCTGGGGATATGCCATCCTATGGGATATCCCAAATGCCTGACTACATCTTTGGAATGCACCACCTGACCTGGCCAAAGAATAGAATGCCAATCACATTGTTTCAGGGGAAGTAATTTAGATTTGTCAAAATTGACATGCAATCCCGTTGCCAAGCCATACAATGAAAGAGTGGTCATAAGCATGTGAACTTCCCGAGAGGATTCTGTGGCATAAAGAAGGAATCATCAGCATATGCTTGTGCTAAACACACACACACTTTGTTTTTTAGTAATATCTAGTGCTGTATTTATATGCTCATAAATTTATAAGATGGGAAGTCTCCAAAATGGAGAGTATCCCAAAGATCAGAAACATAAAAAGAAAAGCTCTATGCAAGAAGCATCTATATCACCCTCATGGCAGGCATCATATAAAGATTGCCGCAATGAGGCTCGGAAAGATTCATATGACTTGTGAATCTGCCGACCCAAGTATGCCAAATTATGCTCACTCCAGATTGTCCAAAGAGCCCAATATCTCACCCAAGAGAGAAATAGTAAGTATTGAGACAAAGACCTCATAAATCTGCCAAATAACCAAAAATGTTTCCCAAATCTGTGACTTGGGAAACGGAGCCGAAGATGATCTGAAATTCTCCCGAGGAGGTTCCTAGAACACGCGCAGTGCCAAAGCAAATGAGGGACAGTCTCTGAAGAAGCCTGACATCTTAAACATGTAGATGGTGCAATGCGTCATTTGGCAAGTGTGACTCCCACTGACAATGTGCCTGTCATGCATCTCCAAAGAAAAAGTCTTTGTTTCAAAGGCATTTTACACTTCCATGATATCCGGAGATTCTTCCGCCACCATGAGAGGGGCTTCCTGATATGCGACAGAGTATTAGCATATTGCTGAATCCATGGAGCAAGTTGAAGAAGCCTGTAGGCTTTGATGGAGGTCAAGGCAAACAGAGGAACAGGATGAGACCATGTAGCAGAGGGTTGCAATTGCCAATCCAATAGCCTGTCTGTGTCAGCCACAGGGGGAACAGGTAGAAAAGGATGTAACAAATCAGCAATTTTCTTCCATATCGACCTATGGTGCATTCCCAATGCATAGGAAGCAGTGGCCTGAGGAAAAGATAAGACATAGCCCTGATTATCTACCACATCATGTATGTATCTAATTCCCAATTTCATGAGATTGTATGCCCGAACAGGTTTTTGTAAAGTGAGTGGAATGTCAAAGATGGCACTCCAATGAATACTTTCTTTCCTCATTGAGTTTGTCCCCGAGCAATTATCAGGAGCCCATTTGACCTTAGAAAGTACTTGTTTCCAGGCAAGTATCAGAGCAGTAGAGAAAGGACAGCCAGGTATCTTCCCTACAAATCTCCCAATGACAACCTCCCAATGATCAGTAGTCCAATGACCATAAGCAGAAGACCTCATATTGACACACATGGATGCTATCATGCAAGTCCATGGCTGTTGTTGGCGGAAAAAGGTATGGAGCATAGTCGCCTTCCTTGCAAGTACATGATATCTTATATTGAGGATATTAAGTCCACCATGCATCCTAGGAGAGCACACCATTACCATCTTCATCAGTCTCAATGCTTTCACAGCAGTTTTTGTCCTCCATAACATCTCCATAGCTTGAGACATAAAGGCTGAAATATCTCTCGAGGACCAATGCAGCAAAGGCAAAAAGAGCTGGACATAGAACATTACAATGGACTGTACTATTCTGAGCCTGACATGAAGTGGCCAAGTAGAAATTTTCCAGTATTCCAGTCATCATATAAGGATTGCCGCAATGAGGCTCGGAAAGATTCATATGACTTGTGAATCTGCCGACCCAAGTATGCCAAACTATGCTCACTCCAGATTGTCCAAAGAGCCCAATATCTCACCCATGAGAGAAATAGTGAGTATTGAGACAGAGACCTCATAAATCTGCCAAATAACCAAAAATGTTTCCCAAATCTGTGACTTGGGAAACGGAGCCGAAGATGATCTGAAATTCTCCCAAGGAGATTCCTAGAACACGGGCAGTGCCAAAGCAAATGAGGGACAATCTCTGAAGGAGCCTGACATCGTAAACATGTGGATGGTGCAATGTGACGTTTGGCAAGTGTGATTCCCACTGACAATGTGCCGGTCATGCATCTCCAAAGAAAAAGTCTTTGTTTCAAAAGCATTTTACACTTCCATAATATCCGGAGATTCTTCCTCCACCAAGAGAGGGGCTTCCTGATATGCCACAGAGTATTAGCGTATTGCTGAATCCATGGAGCAGGCTGAAGAAGCCTGTAGACTTTGATGGAGGTCAAGGCAAGCAAAGGAACAGGATGAGAGCATGTAGCAGAGGGTTGCAATTGCCAATCCATAAGTCTGTCTGTGCCACCCACAGGAGGAACAGGTAGAAGAGGATGTAACAAATCAGCAATACACACACACACACACTTTTTTTTTTTTGGTAAATCCATGAGAGGTATATTATCAGCAAGATTTACATGAGGGTCTCAAAAAACAGAGAGCCTCAACAGGAAATCAAAAGCAAAGAGAAACTATTTCCAGGCATGACTCACACACACACACACATATACACACACACACTTTTTTTTTTTTTTTTTTTGAAACCAGTGACTATAAAATTAACATAAAATCAATGTACATGACATTAGACTCCAAAAGAGAGCCTAATGGAAGCACTCAAAAACAGTGAGAAAACACTTCAAGGCTAAGTAGCATCCAAATCCCTCACAGCATAACTATCATATAAAGATTGCTTGAGGGACATTCTGAAGAAAGCATATGCCTGAGGGAACTGTTGTCCCATCCTAAAATGCCATCTCTGTGTCCAAATAGTCCAAATAGTCCACACACACACACACACACACACAGAGGGCTATGAGTGTTGTGTGTGTGTGTGTGTGTGTGTGTGTGTGTGTGTGTGTGTGTGTGTGATGATCCCAACTTTAAGACGCAGCGGAGCGGGTCTGTAACCCGTCATAGACAGGTGATGCTACTCGTTATATCAATGTTCAGCTGTCAAATTGCTTTGCTGGCAGTCTATGATGCAGAGCAGCTCTTCTTCACATAAAACCATAATGCCCAAAGCTCAGAATGTCATTCTTACACTAAAGGAACATGTCAGGAATTATGATTAGCAGTAAATTATGATTATGAGTGCTTCTTCAGACCCTCCCCTCCCAAAAAAACACACACACACACAAAAGGTTTGTCAGGTAAACAAGAGATACTTTAAGGGAAATATTTGCATGAATAGACACCGATGAACAACCTTAACCATTCCAATCATAAGATCAGAATATTAGAAATGAGAAGCCTCACACAATCACTGGTGCCTCAGTGTACTGACCCCAAAAACAGGGAAAGATTTGGATACCTGAACATGCCATGTCTCAGGATCGTTGTCCTCAGTAACATTCAAAAGACTGTTCTGTTGACCATCCTGTACAGGATTGATTGCCCAAGCCACTTCTGCAAGGTTGATAAGCAGACTCTGATGCCAGCCTGTTCCCTTTTTGAACATAAGGTTCAACCCATGCCATTTGGCAGCTTTCTTCCAGCGTTGCTCAAAGTTTGTCAGAACATCATACACAGCAGGCCCTTCAATCTTGCAGTGTAAGTCATGCCAGGGTTGCCTTGGGCCTCCACTTTCAACTTTCTGTCAAGAATTCCCACTATAATAAATAGAGTATTTCAAGTATATATCAATAGAAGATTCAGTGAAAAGGTTTCCAAAAAGATCGTGATCAGAACAAATACAGGGTGAAAGTTTTGTGATTGTACTTCAAAACTCCATTCTCATGGGCACTAAGCTTAAGGCAAAGATCTGTTTGACGAAAGAACACTGAGGACAAATGAAGGACAGTAACTTACTGGAAATGTGGGATTTCGAAAATCATTTTTGAAAACTGTGTCCAGGTTACGGAAGAGTGTATGCTCAGGAGTGTCATAGCGCCCATCACAAAGATCAATGCCCCCAAGAAATGCAATCAGCTTCCTCCTGTCTCCCGGACCTTGTGCATCCACAATAACCAGCTTTTGATGATGAGTATATAGAGTTCCAACAACCTGCACTACAAAAGTAATTGCAACCTTGAAAACCAAACATGTTGGAACACTATCCCTCAGAGTCGATTGCTGTAATCTTAACTTTTACAAGAGTTGTAATTTTAGACCATCAATTCATTTGCACATTTGTACAATAAATGCAAAGACTATGCATGCTGTGATAAAGGAAAACAGAAAGTGTTGCAAAAGTTAAAAAGTTTATGAAGAGAAACAACTTATGCAAGAATACAAAGACCAAAAGCATAGTTCCCAAGGAGCCAGAACCATAGGCGAAAAGTAGGCCCTCGTCACCAACAAAGGAAATATGAACCCCTAGACCAAATGCGACCACGTTTGACTTGAGACTTCCTACTATTCCTTACGACCCCTGTACAAATCCTTATCCCCACTCTACTATTCCTTACCACTCACTCTACTCTTAGCCCTATCACATCCCCCCCCCCCCCCCTCCCCAATTCTATAAAATCTGACCCCCTTCTCCTTCCTTCACTTTCACTCCCCCCCTTCTCTTTTTGAATGATTTCTCACATGTCCCATACCTCCTCCATTTCCTCCACTTCCATCACTACCTCCTCAACTTCCACCACCATCTTCCTCCAAATCTTTCTCCATTTTCTCCACCACCCCCCCCCCTCCACCAATTTCACCACCACCTCTTCCTCCATTTCCTTCTCCCTTTTTCCCCTCAACTCTCTCTCTCTCTCTCTCAAGACCCAACTCTACTATGACCATTTCTTGAGAGTATCGGAGGATGGCCTCATCATCAGACCCCAGTATCTTGAGGACAGAGGAGTCTCACATGCACTGAGGATTGCCATTGGACAAATGTGAGTCTCCTCCCATCAGCTAAGGATTGAGGCAGGGAGAGCTGCAAGCATACCCAGAGAGCATCAGACTTGTATGCTATGCACGATGGGTCAAGTCGAGACCGGAAGCACTTTCTTTGTATATGTCCCGCCTATTACGAGATCCGAGGGCGCTACCATTGCCTTTTTCAGGAGGGACACGGGTTTGGCCCACTCTCTCAACTGATCCACTTCCAGGATCAGGTCTGTATTGGGCTCTACCTAATGGAGATGCGGAGACACAGAGAGACACTACTGCGACGGATCAGAGAGCAACATGATGCGACCGCCACATCACAGGACACTAAGGTGGACCGAGCGCAGAGACACTTCACCGACTTCTATGCATTTGAGTCAGCTCCAGGGCACTCGAGAGTAGAGGAGGAGGAGCTAGCTGACATGAGAGATAGATGGGTCAGTAGAGGGAGTCAACACGACACCACTACTGAGCGAGGGTCACGAGGATCTCACATGTGACAGGAGACCAGCGCACACGATTGAGGTTAGACCTATCTCAGCTCTTCTCAGAGGCGACCGACAGGGACGTGGCATTACACTTGACAAAGCCCATCGGATCCAGATGGCTGAGATGTTGACATCGGCAGGAGACAAGACCGATCTTCATAATGAGAATAGCGATGCAAACAAGGAGTATGCCGCCCTTACCAGTCTGGAGCACCAGTGCTTTCACTCATATTTCCACGACCTTGGGACCAAGTCTCTTCTCTTTGATTCTTTGGTCTCTCCAACCACTATGTATGCCATCCCAGTTGAGGGCCCTGATCCATCAGAGGTGGATTGGGCTCAGATGGAGAGGCTCCAAGTTCTTCTGTTGGCACACATGATCCGCAATAAGCCGTCAATCCCAAGTTTGGCTGAGTTCAAGGTCCCCCACTCCAAGCGCATTACAAGTGATAGTATATCAAGTGAGGGACCGTGTGCAGAATAGCAGGTCGATGAAACCCTCCTCTGATATCTATAGGTAGCGCTCTCTACAGAAGTTAACTGTATCTGTGTAGCTCGCTAGGTGCTTAGCAGGCCCTCTATCTGTGTAGCTGTATGAAATCCTCCATAATGATGCAGTTAGCCTCGGGACAAGTGAGCGGGATCGAAGGCACCTGAAGCCTATACTAAAAAGAAGGCAGTTTGTTCATGTGAATTCCAAGGCTCGCAAACCATCTGCATGTACGGACATACCAACACCTTTGATCACCCTTCAGTTGCTGATGTCTGGCCAAGGATAAGGCTAGTCATGTAACCTGCATTGCCTGAGGTCGAGGAACTAGAGTCCTAAGCCTATCTTAGGCACTGGTTGTTCCAGTTCTAGGCAGCCCCTTTGGAATGTTTTGCCCATAGCATTTGGCAGGAACGGTTCGGGGCAGTCTGCCCAAGTCAAGGTGAGCCATCATGGTCAGCTATTAGTCCAAGGGACGAGAGGTCACTCTGGACATAGCCAAGAGAGTTCAGAGATCAAGGAGACCCCGTCCCAATTCCCCCACCACAGCTCGAGACAGTTCAACGGACGCAGAAATGAGATATCTTCACAGCTCACCAGAGAGCCATCACTGTGCCGACCTTCGGTTTCTGAGTCCCAGCCCTGAGATTGACTTGATTCAGTTTGTACTTGATAGATTGACTTGATTCAGTTTGTACTTGATTGATTATGGTTTTGCTAGCATAGATTAGTACTCAACAAGGGCCCTAGTGTGCCCTTTGCTCGAGCCCATTGAGGCTTGTCTAAGTTTTCTTTTTCTGTGCACTTTGTCCCATAGGCCCGTAAGGCCTCTCAAGGACGTTAATACATCTTTCTTTCTTTCTTCTCTCTCTACCACCCAAGACAGGAGTCACTCTTGACATAGCCCATTGGATACAGAGGTCGAGGAGACCACACCCTCCGCCACAGCGTGAGACAACTCAGCCCACTTCATGATTTCACCAATTCAGATGGGAGGAGCAGCAAAATATAGCTTTCAACACTCATAAAGAAAAGTTGACTACGGAGCTGATTCTCGTTATTCCAGACTTGCACAAGTCCTTTGATGCGGATTGTTATGCTTTGTGGAGAATGTGTTGGAGCTGTTCTTCAGCATAAGGGACATGTGGTAGCCTACAAGAGCCGGCAGCTACATGATGTGAAGAGGCATTTATAGGTGTACGAGAAAGAATTATTGGCTGTTATCCATGCTTTGACCATACTGAAACACTACCTTTGGGTTGCTGATTTCATTGTCAAGATGGATCATCAAAGCCTCATGTATTTCTTGACCAAACTCAGCTTTCCAAGAAGCATATGACTCTTCTTCATCCTTCTCCTACTTTCCTTTACCCTCTCCCATACCTGCTTCCTCTCCTTCCCCACTCGTTCCTCCCTCCCCTATCCTTTCTCAAATCTACTCTCCCTCTCCACTCCTACACCCATTCTAACTTCACAATCCTCCTCTCCCACTCCCGATCTACCCTTGCAACCCTTAAAACCCTGGAATAGACTTCTCAATCGTTACCTCCCTTGATTCCTGAAGGAGACCAGCTCTCCCTTTCTTAACTCTACAACTCATTCTAAACCCTACAACCCTTCTTCTCAACCCTACATTCCTAAACCCTATAACTCTTCTCACCCTTAAACTCATAGCTAGATTTCTTAACCCTATCCCATTTTTGAACACTACAAACTCTATCTAGCCCTTAAACACTCCATGGAGTTAAAAACTCCAATTCATTTGAGCAACTCCAAGCACGTTGAATAGTCTGAGCTCCCAAATGACTTCCACATCTCAGGCTTTGGCATGGGTTTTCTCGCTGGTGGCATGTCCTCCAGAAGGAAAGCGGTTCCACCCCCCTTCGCAGACCTGAGCAGTTTTGTGTTTTGGATTTTTTGCTTCTCAATGATCTCTAGTGAGGATTTGAGATGGATTTTATCCCACCTCGTGGTTTTTTTGGGTTTGTCACAAAGGCTTGGGATGAATACTTATCACTCTTTGTAACATGCACATATGCTAAAGATGAAAATATCTCAAATGATTGATCCTGGCCTCCACTCCTGTGGATCACGTTGTATAAGAATGCAAGTGGTGTTCTCTTCGTGACATCCACAATTGTTGCACACTGCGCCAAGTTGGCAGCTACCTCTTATCAATTATGTGTCTGCCTGAATATGATAAGAATAACGGTATATGCATCACAAGTAGTAGTGACTTGTGAATAGTAAGCATCCATGTGTGTCACACATATTTGCCTTTCTCTTCTCCACAGATCACGGGAGTAGCACCTTTTAGTTTCCACCCAGCCAATTCTGCCAAGGCTTCAAGCAAGAGATAGAGAGAGCTGAATCGAAATCACGTAAAAATCCCCATTCTTCAATTCTCTCACTAACCTTGACAGACCCCAAATCCCTAGATAGATCTAGATGCCACATGTCATCCATATAGGGCCTTCCTAATGCAACATTTCACCCCTCTCTTGGGATGCATTTAATTCCTTGCCCCTAGGCACATTCTTTGCACTAGGCCCTTGGTCTCAGACCTATCTAGTCTGGTGCTATCAGCCCTCACCTCGGACCTTGACATTAATCCCTCCCGATCATTTACATAAAGCGCAAACACATATATTACAAAGATAGATCCTATAAGGGAAATGTCGACTGATTCTTCCGAGGTCATGCTACCTCGGCTAGAGCGTAACATTCCTTCCCTCTTCAGACATCAGCGTCCTCGATGATAAAGTCTGGGAACACTCTCCGCAATTGATATACGGATTCCCAGGTAGCTTCGGATAGAGGCTGACCATGCCATGCAACCAACACCGTGGGTATCTTCCGATTTCGTATTTGCATTGTTCCTCGGTCCAGGATTCTTGTTGGTTTGCGCCTTGCAATATCCTCTATCTCCTGAAACAAAACCACACCTTCGATTAGTGAGTCACCTGTATGTAAAAATTTCTTTAAGCGCGAAACATGAAAAACCGGGTGCACCTTACACCCCTGTGGCAATTCTAATTTATAGGCTACACTGCCTATTCTTTTCAGAATTAACCACGGCCCACAGTATCGAGGTGATAACTTAGCACACTCTCCTGAAGTCAACGACTTCGAGTGCGAAGGAATTCTGAGAAAAACTTTTTCTCCTTCTTCAAATACTCTTATAGACCGATTTTCATCCGCATACACCTTGGCTCTATCCATAGCCTGACGGATATTAGCTCTCGCAAGTGCTAGCATCTCCCGCATCTGAACTACAAAGTTCGCGGCACTAGGCACTTTCTGAGGTACTCCAACTATAGTCGGATTGGCTGGCCTATAACCATAGTTCAGTTCAAACGGACTGAACCCAGTAGATGAATGTTACCTATCATTGTAGGCAAACTCCAACAATGGCAACCACTTGTCCCATGTATGTTGCCTCAATGACACATATGCTCTCAGCATATCCTCTAATGTCTGGTTGACTCTCTCCGTCTGACCATCCGTCTCAGGATGATCCCCACTACTCATTCCCAACTCCGTCCTTAGTGTCTCAAATACCGCTGTCCAAAAATGACCGGTAAATCTGACATCTCTGTCTGATACTATGGATCTAGGCAATCCATGCAGACGAAATATATGTCTAATAAACAACTCCGCTACTTGCGGGGCACTAATAGACTCTCTAGTCGGAATGAAGTGAGCCATCTTGGTTAGACGATCAACCACCACAAGGATAGAATTATAACCTCCTTGTGTTGCAGGTAGCCCTACAATAAAGTCCATGGAAATGCTCTCCCACTTACTTAGTGGTATTTCCAAGGGCTGTAAAAGTCCGGGTGGCTTCACCCACTCGGCCTTACTTACCTGACACGAGAAACACCGTGTCACATATTCATGAATATGCTTTTTCATCTTTGGCCAAAAGAAATCTCGCTTCACGAGATCATATGTCTTCTCGACTCCTGGATGTCCCGCACACGGGCTATCATGGCATTGTCGAATGACTCTCTACCTGAGATCATTCTGACCAGGTACTACAACCTTGCCATTTCTAACTAGCATACCATCCCTTATGGTATATCTTGCATAAGTTTGGCCTTTTCTGGATGCCAGGTCATCCTTTTCATTTTCCCCGGGTTTTAACACATGAGCCTTAGGCCATAAGCTCTGGACAAACTCGTCCACCTTTTGAGTTTCTCTGATCTCGGTCATTAGAGCACTCTCTAATACCGTGAAACTCAGGTTGTGCATAATGCGAGACAACGCATCAGCTACCTTATTGTCTTTTCCTCTTCGGTACCGAATCGTCAAATTAAACTCCTGCATGAGCTCTGCCCACCTAGCTTGGCGGCCCCTCAAGTCAGGTTGTTTACAAAAATGTTTCAGAGTATCATGATCTACATCCACATAAAACTCTGAACCATACAGGTAATGCCTCCATGTTTTCAAAGCATGGATAACAGCATACAACTCCAATTCATGAGTTGGCCAATTCCTTTGAGAGGGAGAAAGCTTCTTGCTTTCAAAGGCTACTGGCCTTCCCTCTTGAAGGAGAACTGCTCCTACCGCAATGCCACTTGCATCGGTTTCTAGGAACAATGGTTTCTGGGGATCAACTATTTTTAACACCGGTCCTGTGACCACAGCTTGTTTTATGGTGTTAAAACTTGTTGATTCTGTCCCCAAATAAAAGGTACTTTATCTGAGGTCAGATCAGTCAACGGCGATACTATTCCGGAATATCCTTTGATATGCCTTCTATAAAACTGGACAAATCCCAAGAATGATCGCAACGCGGTCAGACTCTGAGGGATTGGCCAAGTTAGTATCGCAGCCACTTTCTTCGGATCCATTTCTACCCCCTGTGGAGTAATTATGAACCCTAAATACTCAAGCCTAACCATACACAGTATAGTTTTCTTTTTATTCACATAAAGACTGGCTTTCCTCAAAGTACTGAACACTATCCTTAAGTGTTCACAATGCTCAGTAACACTTTTACTGAATATCAGGATATCGTCAATAAAATGTACTACGAACTTTCCGATATACGGACGTAGTAAATCATTCATAAGCATGACGAAGGTCGCTGGAGCATTGGTAAGTCCGAAGGGCATTACCAAAAACTCATAATGACCAAACCTGCTCCTGAAAGCGGTTTTATGCACATCCTCGGCTCTAATCCGGATCTGATGATAGCCGCACTTAAGATCTATCTTGCTGAAAATCACGGCTCCATGTAATGCATCTAGCAAATCATCAATCCGAGCCATCGGATACCTGTGCTTAACAGTGATATTATTTAATGCTCTGTAATCTATACAGAGGCGAAACGTATCATCCTTTTTCCTCTTTAATATCACTGGCGAAGCAAAAGGTGAGAAACTTGGTTGAATCTGCCCCAACTTGAGGTATTCTTCCAATTGTCTACGCACCTCCGCCTCTTCAGTAAAACTCATTCTATAGGGAGGTCTATTTACAGGTTCTGCCCCCGGGATCAGTTCAATTTTATGTTGAACTTTCCGCTCTGGAGGTAACCCATAAGGTAGTTCATCCCTAAAACATTCAGAGAACTCCTCTGTTATAAGATTAGCCAGCTTGGCCATCTCATCTCTTTGCGTAACATCAGTGCTAGTCGAAGAATCATTCACCGACTCTACCGATGCGGTGCAAAGGTACAAAAACTCTACTTGAGCCTTTCTGATTTCCATCACGGAAACCAATGGTCCCTGAGGTATATCTTTTTCACCTCGCAAGACATAAAGCACATCATTCATCTTGAATTGATATACGTGCTTTTTCCAATCAATGGCTGGATTCTTACTAGAATGCCACGCCATTCCCAGGGCTATATCCGCATGAGCAAGCTTGGTCATTTCAAAATCAAGCTTCTCAGTATAGTCCTGAATCCGAAGCTCCAACTGGGTAACCCTTTGGTCCCATACTTCAGTTGAACTTCCATCTGCCATCCTGACTGTATACGCATAGTCAGATGGACTTGTCTTTAATTTCAGCCTCTTCACGAGCTTGGAGTTAATCACATTGTGAGTTGACGCCGAGTCAAACAACACAATGACATCATGACTGGCCACTTGCCCTTTCATCTTGATCAACTCCGTATCATTGAAGGCTGTATACCCCGTTGCTGCGGGCTTAGATAGGATGTTATCAGGTGCACTCGTCACTAACTTAGCAACAGATACACATAACAAACAAGGTACTAACCTCTGAGAAGGTCCCGCCAGTTGCATCTGCATATGCTCCGCACTGGGACTCTCCTGCATTTCCACGTCGCATTCAGATATTATCATACTAGCCGTGCGACGATCTTTATTCAGTGGACAATCCTTCCACTGATGTCGCTGAAGGCAGCCGAAGCACAATCCTTCTTTCCTAGCTTTCTCTTTTTGTTCAGGGGTCAATGAGGACTTTGACCAAGCCCGGGCTGCCATTGGAGTTATTTTCCTTTTCACCCCAACGATGGTACTTGTTTTTGTTGGTCCCTCAACCGGCTTCACCTGCTTGGTTTGGCCACTTGGCTGCGAGACACTTGTCTTTGAAACCCATTTCCTCTGAAATCCCCCTTTCCTCGGGTGCTCATACTGAGTCCCTGCCTGCACGAATCCACCAGATCTGCCTCTGGCATCCTCATAGTTCAGGGCTACTGCTATAGATTCATCTAGTGTAGTCACATATTTAGCCCGAACTTCCATTTTTATCTTGTCGTTCAGTCCATAGATATAGTCTTTTAACTGAACCGACATAGGGAGAGGGTCTGTTATTTTCATAACACATTCCCTGAATTTGTCAGTGTACTCTGCCACTGACAAGCTCCTCTGACGAAGATTTCTATAAGCATCCCAAGCTCGGGATTCTTCATCAGGTGGGAGAAAGTGTTTCTTGAATTCAGCTTTGAACCCTTCCCAGGTGGTTGGAGCAACTTGATCCTTCTGTTGCTTTATCCACCACCTATCCGCTGCCTCAATAAACAGGTGTGTGGCCTCGCGGATTTTCTTTAGATCGGATTTAATCTCACAAATGGCGAAGGCTTCATCCCACTTGTGCAACCAAACCTCGATCACATCAGAGCTGCGCTCGGTCATCCGACCAGCGTACTTCTCCGGTCTATAATTAGCGATATTAGGCACTTTGACCCTTGCGCGCTCTAAGGAATGTACACTGGGCTCTGGCTCAGCTAGAGCTTTGCCCTTATCAATCCTAGACGGTCTAGCCGACAAGGCTTGCACCATCTCCCTAATCTCATTTTGACCAGCATTCGCCTGAAGTTGCTGGTTCATAATCTGCTGTAAAGCATCCTCTAATATTGAAATCCTACCAACCAACGTAGGTGCTGCCTGATGTGACATTGGTTGTGTTGACTGTACTCTAGACTCGCTAGGATTTATTCTTGAAGTCTGTCCTTCTGCTTCCATAAGTTCACAATGGAAGATGGAGGGGTTTTTTTTTTTTTTTTTTTTTTTTTTTTGGGATTTCCCCCTTTTCTTATACACAGAAAATTAAACGACAGTCCCTGCTGGAAAAAAAACGAACTAACAGGTACTTAGAAATTTCTTCGAAAGACACAAACACTTCCTGGATCCAAATCCGCCATCAATTCGTGTGATCGTCTATCTGCTTGTCGTCGTTTCGTGTGATCGTCTGTCTGCTTGTCGGTTCTAACGAAGACCTCCACGTTCCTGTCGATGACGATCTGCCAGTCTCTGGACTAATCACATGCGCTGACGATCTGCTCCGTCGTTCTGCGCCAATCTCCAGCTAACCCCGTCAATTCGTAGGCCTGTTGTTTCTCCGCCAGAGATCGTGCCAATGCTTGCAGACATCTTTCCGAATTGTCATCCATTCCTACGCTAGTGCAGTCTAAATCATCACGTTCACGGGCGATCCTCTAGGTACAGCCACCATACGATACCAAATGTTAAACCCCTTTCTTGGTTAATTCCTCCGTTCATGTGCAGTCACGTCGCCATTTTTTTTTAACGCACGTACTGCCAAATAGCCAGTCCTACCACTCGGCTGCATCACCTACTCGTCGACCTCTATCGCGCTGCGCGTCGACTCCCCCTTGCTGCCCGTCGACTCTCCCTTCCTGCGCTCTGATACCAAGTGTCACACATATTTGCCTTTCTCTTCTCCACAGATCACGGGAGTAGCACCTTTTAGTTTCCACCCAGCCAATTCTGCCAAGGCTTCAAGCAAGAGATAGAGAGAGCTGAATCGAAATCACGTAAAAATCCCCATTCTTCAATTCTCTCACTAACCTTGACAGACCCCAAATCCCTAGATAGATCTAGATGCCACATGTCATCCATATAGGGCCTTCCTAATGCAACATTTCACCCCTCTCTTGGGATGCATTTAATTCCTTGCCCCTAGGCACATTCTTTGCACTAGGCCCTTGGTCTCAGACCTATCTAGTCTGGTGCTATCAGCCCTCACCTCGGACCTTGACATTAATCCCTCCCGATCATTTACATAAAGCGCAAACACATATATTACAAAGATAGATCCTATAAGGGAAATGTCGACTGATTCTTCCGAGGTCATGCTACCTCGGCTAGAGCGTAACAATGTGTGTGTCATGAGAGGTACTGACTGTTAGAGAAATGCCCAATCAAGTTGATGCCTCTCTCTTAAATGTAATCTTGAAACATGCCCACCTAGATATGCCAAGGAGTAACACTATGTGATGTATAGGAGCATAAAGATTCACAGAAGAACATGTACTAGTACTCGCACTATACAGAGCCGGGGGATAAAAAATTCTCAGTCGTCAGGGCACTGTGCAAGACGATGTTTTGTTTCTTTTTATTCTTTAGAAAAGAGAAGTTTTGATCAACAAAAGCGCAAAAGCATAGTCAAATTACAGCTCATACCAAGAGCTGGATGGATAACTATTGGAAGCATGGGATGCTGGAAGCAGGAACACAATCGAATGATGATTATTTTTACAAACCCAGATCCTGCTTACGAACTTAAAACCATTAAATGCCTCCAAAACCATATGCTTTAAATGGATGAAGGTTCCTTGGGAATGCAGTTCTTCTCTACACAATAAGTGCCTCTAAGTACTTGTAGACTGCACCAATCATAATATTCACTGATTTGTACAAAACAACATGCTAGTGTGTTTTAAAGTTTTAAAAAAGGTGTATTCTGCCTTCACGTATATTACAGTTGAAACATCAAAGCTTAGCTTCTAATCTTTTCTTTAAAAATACCTAAATCGGTCTACGGAATTAGAGCCTCAATTATCAATCACTGCATTTCTGAGATTAGCTCTCTACACAACCAATCAGGAAGACAGGTCTAGACTTGGAAGCAGTTATCTTGCTCATGTTGGCAAGTGATTCCTGGCTGCATCTTTTTTTCTTCTGTAAACCGTTTCTTCACTTTAATACAGATGTCTGTTCTCCAAGGGGAAAAAACGAAAGGAATACAGGTGTGGCTTTATGTCACCTTTTGTTTAACCCAACTGAGCTTGCTATCAGCATAACGAGGAGCAAGTAAGCATTGAACACTGGTATGCTTAAAAAACCGTCTAGTTTGTTCATCGTGGGTTCCCATGACACCTTCCTGCACATTAGAAGGCATAAATCAGAATAAACGAGCAATAAAGCAATGCCTAATTACGACAAAGCCAGGAAGTCACAAACAAAAATTGACGAACGTATTTGTTTCAATCCATGCAGATTGAAAAGATGATGAATACCCATGCAGGCAGTATAGGACATTCTTGCAATCAATCAAAAATATACACATGCCAACACTATGGTAATGACTTCACACATTAGCATGGCTGTCTACTGTTCATTTCCATCTCCAAAAGAAGCTATTATATGTATACCAGATTAACCTTACAATGTCATTTCAAATTGTATTTGCCCATAGTCACATATCGTCCAAGGTTTTGGTCATATATCGTCCAAGGTTTTGGTCACCTACAATTATGTTTCGTTTATTGGATGAATGCTTCCGACATGGGGAAAAGTGGGCAGTACTATTTCAGCTTACCAGTTTTTTTCTAGATAGCTATCTTGTAATATAAAGCACTCAAACATTTCACTAAAAAAGTGTGTGTGTGTGTGTGTGTGTGTGTGTGTGTGTGTGTGTGTGGTGGATGCACAAGATTTGTTGGTGATGTTGTGGATCAACAAGGCTATACACTTTCATTTCCACAAGCTTGCAGGACATTTTCCTTGGGTCTGCATCATAGATCCATTTGGAGAACACTTTCAATTATGATGCAGCCATTTGTTCCGGTTCCTCCACTGTTTGCACAGGACAGATTAATGGACTGGAATTTGACTTCCATACCTCCTGCTGCATACACACTTTCGATACACAATCTGACTGCCTCGAAGGTTTACAGATTTCTTCTTCCACAGCCATGGATTGACAAGCATGCCAACACTCTTTGGAATTTGGATAGGCCTTTATCTTGGTGGCAATCCCGTCTCATGAAAATCTGGAAAACAAAATTGCCATTGAAACAGAGGCTTTTCTTTTGGAGATGTATAGTGGGAGCCTTTTCCATTGGGGTGAAATTGGCAGCTCGCCGCATTGCTTCTCCTTTCTGCCCCCGTTGCTCTCATCCTCGCGAGACAGTTCCTCACTTATTATGGTTTTGCCCGCACTCTCGCACATTGATCACTCAGGTTTCTCATTTACTGCGGCTTCGGTTCCCTTCTATCAGATTTGGGAAACTTTTCTGGATGTTTGGATGCTGCTCATCTCAGATGTCTCCATTACTCCTTTTCTTTCATTGGACTCGCTTTTGGGTATTATGGACCATCTGGACACAGAGACTGCACTCTAGGATGGGTCAACAGTTTCCTCAGGCATATATTTTCTTCAGAATGTCCCTTAAGCAGTCTTTACATGACAGTATTGCTGCAAGGGATTTGGATGCTACTTGCCTTGAAGTGTTCTCTACTTGTTTTTGAGTTCTTCTATTGGGCTCTCTTTCGGAGTTCTTTGCTAGTGTGTGGGAGACCTCCCATATTGTAAATTTATGAGCATATAAATACAATGGATTTTACCAAAAAAAAAAAGTGTGTGGTGGATGCACAAACTCATTGCTAAAATGATTGTCCTCAGGGTTCGCTTCCTCTTGC
This sequence comes from Dipteris shenzhenensis, assembly GCF_047967505.1. NCBI lineage: Eukaryota > Viridiplantae > Streptophyta > Polypodiopsida > Gleicheniales > Dipteridaceae > Dipteris > Dipteris shenzhenensis. Next base: position 46,931,681 of record NC_141609.1, on the reverse strand, counting down.
AAGCAGGACTTCATCCTAGGCAGTATGGGTTTGTCCCCAGGAGGCAGATCACTGACAATATCTCCAATGCCTTGCTTGCGATTGAGTATGCTAAATATTCTAAACAAGATGTTCTCATTCTGCAAGTAGACATTGCGAAAGCTTTTGATACTGTCCATTGGGATTTCATCTCTCAAACTATGCAAAAATTGGGATTTGGCTCTCGACTTGTCCACATCATTTACTGGCTTTATTCTCATGCCACTGCACAGTGCTTGCTTGGTGGTGGGTTGTCAAGAACCTGGACTATGACTCGCTCAGTGAGACAGGGTTGCCCTTTCAGCTCCTTACTGTATGCCATTGCTACCCATCCGTTACTCTTGCATATGGACTATCTGGCAGATACAGGACAGCTTCATGGTTTGCAAATTCCAGGGGCAAAGTCTTTTCTTGCACAGGCCTATGCTGATGATTCATTCTTCATGCCAAGGAATTCTCAAAGTGATCTTTCTTGTTTGATGCATACACTGAATGACTTTGGTATAGCTGCTGGACTGCATATCAATTTTCAGAAATCAAAACTTCTAGCTTTGAAAGAAGCTGATTGGCATGCACTGTTTTGGCCAGGCCACATTATCTCTTCCTTTACTATTGTCAGACATCTCGGATACCCCATTGGCTGGAATATTACTCCGCAACAACAGCTCAAATGGGTGCTTCAAAAGATCAATAAGAAGCTGGAATACTGGCATTTGTCCACTTGGCCTCTACATGTTCGACTCCGGATAGTACAGTCCATCATTATGGCATATGTGCAATTTTATCTGCCTCTTCTTCCTTGGTCTTTCAAGCATTTGGCTTCTTATATGTCCCAAGCTATGGAGATATTTTGGAAAAGTAAATCTCTTAAAAAAGCTTTGAGACTACTACCTATGCTGTCTATTTGTTCACCCAAGACTCATGGGGGGCTGAATATTCTCAATCTCCAGGTTCATATGTTGGCAAGAAAGAGCACTATGATTGCTGATTTTTTTCAGCAAAACCAACCATGGGCTATTATGTTAGCAGCTATGTGTGGAAACATGGCTTCCCATGCATATGGGCATTGGATTACAGATCACTGGGAAGCAGTTTTGTCTAATTTTCAGGGAAAAATTCCTGGTTGCCCTGTTTCTACTGCTTTTATTCATGATTGGAAGAGAATTCTTTCATATGCAAAATGGACAGGTGCTTCCTCTCGTCATGGCAACTCCTTTCGATTGGAAAGCATCCATTGGAGCAAGGTGTTTGCATCGCCTCTCGCTTTACAGGCACCTATCAAAGCATATAATCTCATGAAATTGGGCATAAGATTTGTTGGTGATGTTGTGGATCAACAAGGCTATACACTTTCATTTCCACAAGCTTGCAGGACATTTTCCTTGGGTCTGCATCATAGATCCATTTGGAGAACACTTTCAATTATGATGCAGCCATTTGTTCCGGTTCCTCCACTGTTTGCACAGGACAGATTAATGGACTGGAATTTGACTTCCATACCTCCTGCTGCATACACACTTTCGATACACAATCTGACTGCCTCGAAGGTTTACAGATTTCTTCTTCCACAGCCATGGATTGACAAGCATGCCAACACTCTTTGGAATTTGGATAGGCCTTTATCTTGGTGGCAATCCCGTCTCATGAAAATCTGGAAAACAAAATTGCCATTGAAACAGAGGCTTTTCTTTTGGAGATGTATAGTGGGAGCCTTTTCCATTGGGGTGAAATTGGCAGCTCGCCGCATTGCTTCTCCTTTCTGCCCCCGTTGCTCTCATCCTCGCGAGACAGTTCCTCACTTATTATGGTTTTGCCCGCACTCTCGCACATTGATCACTCAGGTTTCTCATTTACTGCGGCTTCGGTTCCCTTCTATCAGATTTGGGAAACTTTTCTGGATGTTTGGATGCTGCTCATCTCAGATGTCTCCATTACTCCTTTTCTTTCATTGGACTCGCTTTTGGGTATTATGGACCATCTGGACACAGAGACTGCACTCTAGGATGGGTCAACAGTTTCCTCAGGCATATATTTTCTTCAGAATGTCCCTTAAGCAGTCTTTACATGACAGTATTGCTGCAAGGGATTTGGATGCTACTTGCCTTGAAGTGTTCTCTACTTGTTTTTGAGTTCTTCTATTGGGCTCTCTTTCGGAGTTCTTTGCTAGTGTGTGGGAGACCTCCCATATTGTAAATTTATGAGCATATAAATACAATGGATTTTACCAAAAAAAAGTGTGTGGTGGATGCGTGTGTGTGTTGCGAGGAGGAGAGAGCAGGTGTGAGAGCTCGTCGCCCGTCAGAGTCCGGTGCCTTCCAGCCACCGTTGCGACCTTTGCTGTCTCCCAAACCACCTGTACGGCTACCCGTACAGGTCGTACGGCCGTTTCAGTACAGGTCCCAGCACCGCCTCAGCTGCTCCGTACAGGCGTGCCTTTGCTGCTGCTCTTCCGTACCTATTGTACAGCCCCCTTGGTGTGTGTGCACAGTTCACGGTATATTTGTGTGATTTCAGTGAGGTGTACGCGTTTCTGTATATCGTCCTCGCCAGGAACCCTGCGCAGACTCGTCCGTACATTGTACGGTGGCGTCCGTACGTCCATACGATTTCGTACCTACCCCGTATTCCCGTACAGTCAGCCTCCCCCCCGTGCAGCCCGTACATACTTCAGCACAGCTCGTCGTCGTCCGTACAGCCCAGTACCTCTTGCCGTACAAGCTTTTGGGGTTTCTTTGCTTCGGTGTCTTCCCGAACAGCCCTGTTTTTTTCACCAAAATCTTACCTTTCCCTCTGCTTTTCTCCTCACTAGCTATACTCTTCTCCCCCTCCCTTGTGGGCTTCTTGTGGATACTTCTTTGGGACTGGTTTTTTTGGCTTTCACTACCCCTTTACAGGTACTTCATTCCCAAGCTCCCCTTCATACAAAGTTATGGCAGAATACTCATATGAAAAAACGTTTCAAAAGGAGCGCTCGGCTCCCTGCAAGAAGCAAAAGCAGGTTGAGGGTCAGCATGACCCGGTGCATGACACTCTTGAGGCTCAACTAGTATATGATGTCATGCATGAAGGATTTGAAGATACGAGAAAAGAATGGAAAGACTCGGTTCCCTCAGTTGGCCTCATGGTTGAGGTTGATGAAATTGTGGATCCAGTCAGAGAATATGCTAAGAATGCAGTCATATTATTTTTTCCAGGCCGGATGCCACCTGCTGCAGAGATAGGCAACTGGCTGACACGCACATTGGCTGGCTCTTTTGTTCGTAAAGTACACTATGCAGCCAGGGGCTTTTTTGAGGTTATCATGGTGGATGAGATCCACAGACAAATGCTTTTGGAACACTCGCCTCTCTTTTTTGGGCAGCAAATGGTGCACGTATTGCCATGGTCTCCCACACAGGACTTTCAGGCTTTAATCCGACACAGATGCCCGGTTTGGGTTGAAGTTGTTGACTTCCCACAATGTATGGCCTCACTTTTGCCTAAAATTGCAGCATCCTTAGGTAAAGTGGTCTGCCCACCACGGCCAAATGGCAACTCAAACAGATTTTGCATTCTCTGGGATACTGATAATCCCACACCGGACTCTTATTCAGTCATGGTGAATAATGTGAACATGGGCAGTGCTTTTTATAAACTCAAATGGGGCTTATTTGTAGGGGCCTGTTTTGAATGCAAAAAGTTTGGACACATGGCTTCACAGTGTCTAATGAATCAGCAAAAAATGCCTCGTACCACTTTGCCAGTTCACATGCCTACCAAAGATAACCCTACTCCAGTTGTCAACAAAAATAAAAGCAGTAGACAGCCTTCTGGGAGTCAGGAGAAAGGCAAAGCTCCAGTGGCTCCCAATGGGAATCCCGCTTCACATTCACCTCCTACTGTTCCATCCTCGACTAAAGGACAGCAACCTCCAACTGATGGCTGGCAAAGTCCCATAAAAGTTATTTCTGCTCGAAGAATTCCACCCCCCCGCACTTGGAATGGTGCATCTTCTAGCGGAAATACCCCAGAGATAAATACAGGAATTGGGATTACATGGGCTGCAGTAACAGCCGGCAGAACACTCTTCCCTGAAGAAGAGGTTGCTGCTTTGCTGTCTACCTCTCAGAGGGAAAATGATGATACAGTTCATGCAAGGAGATCAGCCTTGGGCTTTCATGATCCGCTCTCTCTTATTACATCTTCATACATCTGCCTTTGGGAATTGGCAGCCTACTCAGTGGGATTTTTTATTTGGCTCTATCCAAGGCAAGATCAAAGGATGCCCTTTTGTCTCTCCTCTGCTTCTTGATTGGAAACACATTCTATCTCACTTGGAATGGCATGGCAGGGACTCTCTCTCGGGCAACTCTTTGAGGGCAGAGAATATTTTTTTATCTAAAGTATTTCACCCTCCTTTGGCCATACAAGAACCCCGACGTTCTTATTTTCTCTCCTTCAAAGGCATATCATCTGTGGCGGATGTACTTCAGGATGATGGCACAATTTTATCTTTTTCTATGGCTGCTCGCAAATATGGCTTGGGAGCTCATTATCGTCCTTTATGGCATAGAATTTCAGCAATGCTCCAACCGTACTTGCCGGTACCTCATTTGGAACTTCAGAATCGGCTTGAGGATTGGATTTTATGCTCTCCTTCCTTATATGCCCGTCCTTTGAAGCTTTCACATATCACACTGTCATCACTATATAAAGTGTTATTACCTCTACCTTGGATTTCCCACAGAGCAAATACTGTTTGGCATATGGATCGTCCAATGAAGTGGTGGAGAAAAAGGCTGCATCTCCTTTGGCATTACAAAGTCCCTCTTCGACAACAGCTTTTCCTGTGGCGAGTTCTCCTTGGCATTTTTCCATCCGGACAGTTACTCGCACACAGACGTATTGCTTCAGCTGTTTGTCACACATGCCAGCACTCTACTGAATCAGTTTTTCACATCTTTTGGTCCTATCCAAATACTTCTGATCTCATTGCTCTCATCAGACAGAGGCTTCGACAGCGATTTCCTACTGTTACTTTTGGCAGATTTTTCTGGTTGTTTGGCTTTCATCCACAGAGACAGGGTTTTGATTTATTTTTTGTATGGGTGCGCTATTGGACACTATGGACTTTATGGATGGATCGCAATCATAGAGTCTTTGGTGATCCACTATTTTCATCCTTTCTTTTTTTCAAACGATCTCTGCAACAATCATTCTACGATTGTTTTCAGACTCGTTTGATTGATCAGGATGTGTATATAGCTTATACTGAGATATTTAGTTGAGTAGTAGCTACTTCGTTTTTGAAGTAACTATGAATGTAATTACTCTACAGAAATAAAAGATTTCTTCCCACACAAAAAAAAAAAGTGTGTTACCTATAAAGCAAAGATTGTTTCTTGGGAGATCTTTGGTGGGCATTTTTTCAGTGGGTATCACTTTGGCTAAGCGCAGGATTGCAAATCCTCATTGTTTGAGGTGTTTTAGTTCTTCTGAGACTGTTCCACATCTTTTATGGCTTTGTCCTTAGTCATACGCTCTCTTGGACCATATTTCTCACTGTCTTCGGCTGCATTTCCCTGGTCATCGTTTTTGGAAATCTTTCTGGATCCTTGGCAAGTTTACTACAGTACAAGCCCAATACTCTCTCTTTTTTCATTGTTAGTTGTATGATGCTTGTCATCATGATGACTTGGATGTATTATCTTTGGAGGTGTTTTCCCTCTGCTTTTGATTTTTCAAAATGGTCTTTTCTTTACACTATTCTCATTGTAAAAACGTTTTCTTCATATAAATACAGTGGTTTCACAAAAAAAAAGTGTGTGTTGCATATTCTATCCCAATGTAGGCATTTGCAATATTATCAGTGATATGCCTGCAAGGAAAAACCCATACTGTGCAGGATGGAGACCATCATGTTAGTATCCTTTGATGCAATCAACCACCATTTTGGTTATGACCTTATAGATTACTGAAATAAGAGTGATAGGACGCCAATCAGCCAAAGATTCACATTTGCTTCTTTGGAAGAAGCTTGACAAGCCTTTCTTCCACGAATCCGGCATTTGTTGTTGTTGCCAAGCACAATTGACTATGCAGCAGTAGACTTGTGATTGTTGTTTGGCATGGACATGAAATTATTACAGTTCCACGTCATGATGGGCTTTATGCGAGGAAACAATCAACAATGAGACCATCCCATCCTGGAGACTTCCATCTGCCACAAGATTTTATTGCATCAGATAACTCCCTTTTAGTAAGAGGTTCCTCTAGCTCCAAAGCCTTTGTAGGAGAAACAATAGGAGAGACATCCTGCAAAAGTTGTCGCCACAGAGACAAAACTTTCTGTGAAGGGAGATGTGCATGCCCAACTGTCGAGCAAAGTGAGTGACACAAGCAGTAGCAAGTTGTGATTGAGATGAAGTCCAACAACCTCCAAGCATAAGTACTCTGCAAATACTTGCGGACTGCCTCTTGTAATGTAGGCTTTTGAAAAACCATTTTAAGGAACAACCTGTTTCCAAAAATGCCCCTTGTCTTGCTCTTGTCTCCCATTTAGTTATTTTTCTATGATCATTAGACAGCAAACAATGTTTAGCCTGGCATAAAGATATGTTTTCTTCCAAAGACACAGTGAGATTTTCTTCTTGGATGTATTGATGGCAAAATCAAAGGTTGTTCTTTGGCCCCCAAGATGTTATCTGATTGGAAGCATATTCTTTCACACTTGGAATGGCCTGGCCGCGACTCTATACACGGCAATTCTTCGATAGCTGAAAATCAACATTAACCAAACATCTTTGATCCTCTGTTGGCTTTACAAGAACCCAGACGTCCCTACTTTATTAGTTTCAAACGAATCCGCTCTGTGGATGATGTAATTCATGATGATGGTACCATGATATCTTTCCCTCGGCTTCCAGACAATATGGTTTAGGGATGCATTGTCATCCTTTGTGGCAAACCATTGCTCACATGATTCAACCTTTTCTGGCGATACCTCCACTTGAGCTTCACGATAGGCTTGAAGATTAGACTCTTCATTCTCCAAATTCATCAACCCGTCCTTTCAACATTACGGTATATAAAGTTTTGCTGGTCCAACCTTGGGTTTCTGAGAAGGCAAATCGCCTCTGGCAGTATACTTGTCATATAGTGAGATCTTCTGCTGATGTACTTTTCAGCTCCCCATTCAGGGAAAGCTACTATCTAATATAAAGCATGAAAATTTTCACCCAAAAAAAAAGTGTGTGTGTGTGTGTGTGTGCAAAATTCTGAGTTATGTCACTCCCTCAACCTCCACCTCTGCTCTTGCCATTGGAAATACCTATTCACCCATGTCAGCTTTCTTTTTCCGACACTCGGAAACCCAATGGCCATGGCACCATTTTCTTCTTATCAAGTTCTTTCTGCTTGGTCTACATAGGGCCTTGCCTTTGGCTGCCAACTGTCCTCTGCCTTTTCCAAGCTGAACATCCGTTTGGAACGTGTTTTCCTCTTGAAGAAGATAACTGGTCTAACTAGCGTTTCTCATGCAATAGGCTTGCTTTTCTTGAAGAAGAGAACTAGACTAGCTTTTCTCATGCAAAGGACTTCTAACATATTGCAGAAACGTAATCCTTTCTATTTCACCTTGCGGGGATACCTGGGAGTAAGATTTCTTGTAATTCACTCTAGCCAAGACAAAGCCCTAAATCCCAGCTACATGCTTTATCAGATTTTGTATCTAATCTTGCATGTTGGCTGTTAGACATCTAGTGGAGGAACAAATCCTTGTTAGTTAACATAGCCACATCCTCCTACAGATGACCCATGAAGCATCATCATTTTAAGAGAAAAGTCAATGCACAATAGCCCATGAAGCATCATCATTTTAAGAGAAAAGTCAATGCACATTGGCCCATGAAGCATCATCATTGTAAGAGAAAGGCAACGCACAATACATTAGAGTATCTAATTACTTAGAAAGATAGGCCAGAAAGTGCAAGATGGGAGTGTGTAAGCAACTCAAGAAAGGTGGTTTTCAAATATAAAATGAACTTAAGGGGAAGCGGGTGTTGACTTGTGAAAATGAGGTGAAGATAACCACACCTCTTTGATAGGAGAACTATGCCAAGGAAGGACGACATAGGAGCAAGAGGGCCAATGCACAAACTCATGGCTGAAGGTTGGCCTACAAAAGTAAGTCTAGCCATGAGGTACAAGCCCGAAGTGGGCTCAGAAAAGGTTTAGCCTTGTGTAAGGACCCCGTTCTTATAGTTGGACACGTCTAGCCCCTAGGCATGGGGGCCCAGTCCAACTTACATGTTGTGGTACTTCCTACGATCTCAGAACTTTTTCCGACGTACAATGCAAAATTGGCAAGGAATACAAAGCTTAATTTGCACCAAATGCTTGTGTTTTAGTTCTTCATTTCTTTGAAGCTTTGTCAAGGCTGTAGCCCAGGAGGCGGCATCTTCCACAAATAGATGACAGACAAATCCATAAAATCCTACACTTTCAACATGCTGAGAAATAGTCTCCACACAGAAATGTGCTCACACGCACAGATTGTGTACCTGCATGTGAGCACGAGATAAACAGCCACCATTTCGAATGCGAACAAAGAGCATTCGGAAAAAGATCACGTACATTATTGATGATGGAGTGTGATGTTTTGTCATCCCAAACTAACAACAACACACGGACAGCTTGCCTATCAGCCTTCTGCTTCAGTAACTCTCCCAAAGTTTTGTAAGCTGCTTCGCTCCTATTTTTGTTTCTATCTCGAACCAGTTTTGTCTCGGTGTATATAGACCATCCAGCAATGTACACCAGATGTTGTGCATCCACGATAGCTTGGCAAATATCCTCCCAGCAACTCCTATGTTCATATACCATTCGCCTCTCGAGCTCAATTTTAGGAAGAAGGTTGTCTGACATATGAGCATCTTGGTAGAGTGTCAAACGCCCACCTTTGTGCAAAGGAAAGTAAGTTTTCGGAACCCCTTTATAATCTGGACCTGTCCCAACCCCATGTTTGTATAATGGATCATTGTCAACTGTACGATATCTCAGAGAGACTTTTATCTGAGCACCTGGCTTGCAAGGCTTTCCCTCTTCTGTAAGCAAATCGTAAACCTGTTCCTTCACATGCTCATCTAACAATACTTGTGCCGGAACCTTCACTAGCCCAATAAGCTGGGCCCCTAGCATGTCATTATCTTTGACTATCAGCTCCACTTCTGCCACTTTATGAGCCACTGGAACTTCAAAATGTTCGTCCCACACGGGATCTGCATTGTTGCTGATAACCCTTGTCCTTGCCACGGTAGCACCTTTTAAAACGACACACACATAAGGATCGCTAGTAATCTTCCGATGAATGCGGTGCGAGATGCGTTGCTGAACTTTTGGGAACATTGACTTGCATGAATTGATCACAGTTAGGCATTGCCTCATATTCTCAGAAAACGTATCCATATTTGGTAAGTTTGCTGCCGAATGTATCCACACGTCCAATGTCCCATAGAGGAGAACAAATTTCAGTGACACCTTTGACACCGATAGACTTCCTGAATTCGGCACTTTAGTTCCGTTGGGCGAATCAGGACGAGGCGAATCCATGTCGTGTGGGAAGTAGCAATGGTGCGAAGAGCAAGTATCGGAATGTCTGCCAAAAGACGAGGAGTCGCTGTGACGTTCGCTGTTTTGGTGTTCGACAGCTGACCAAGGCTGAGAAGAGAAGGACCCAGAGGACGGATCTCCGGAGCCGTGAGGGGACGCAATTGAGGGCTGATCGGGAGGGGGGTAATGGGCGGTGGATTGGTAGTGGTAAGCGGCGGATTGGAAATGGGCAGTGGATTGGTAGTGGTAAGCAGGGGATTGGTAGTGGGGAAAAGAATGAGAGTGGGGGTAGTGAAGGTCAAGGGAGGGGTAAGCGATGGGGGGAGAGGGAGGAGAGGGGGGGGAGGGAGGAGGGAAGGAGGGGGGGAAAGGTGGGTAAGACGTCGGGGGGTAGTGGGGGGAAGGTGGGGGGAGGGAAAGGCTGGAAGTGAAGGTACTGCGATTATTACTGGAACTGTTGAGGTGAAAGCTATGGGGGAGGGGGTAAGGGGAGAAATGGGGAGGAGGAAAGGATGGATGGGAAGAGGAAGAGAAGCTTAAGGAGGGGGGAGGGGGGAGAGGAGGGGGATGAGGAAGAGGCCATGGATTGTAGGAGGGGTAGCTTGGATGATGATTGTTGTCGTTGCTGTTGTAAGGATTCCAGTCATCTGAGCTGCTGCTCTGCATATCTGGATAAATTCGGTATGATTCTCTACTTGATTCAACACACCATTCACAGATTTCAGATTTCAGATTTCTCTCACAGCTTAGCGAGCACTCATCTTAGCCTCTGCTCTCTTCCCCTTCGAGCCACCATTTCCTTGCTTCCTGATTTTGATTCCTTACCTCCTCCTCCTAGTCGAAGGATGCGATTTCTTCGCGCAATCTGCACAGCTCAGCCTCTGCACTCTTCAACGTCGCACCATTGCTCAGCCTCGGCCTCGATTCCTCCAGCACAGCTTAGCCTCTGTACGCTTCAAGATCGAACGATTTTCTCCTCCTCACCTTCTTTCAATCGAACAATGGCACCTTTTACATTGGTACATATTCAAGATTGCACACATCGGATCGGTTGCTTGACCCCACTTCCTCCTCCAAACCTCAATTTCTTGCTCCGGTTGCTTCGCAATTCGCTTCTTTTCCTTGTAGATCAATTTTCCCTTAGAATTTCGAATGTTGTTATGCCCCGGCTCTTGACGCTGGCTCTGCTTTGCGTGACACCCGCTGTTGACCGCTCGCTCTGCCTTGTTCCATTCTTGACAAAATCTTCAGTCAGCTAACTCTGCCAACTCGCTATAGTGTTGGGCTCCACGTTCAATTCATCGCACCCCTAATAACATCTCTCCAATTGCTGCACATTGGTATGACCGCGGTTTCTTTTCACCCGCACAGCTGTAGCTCGTCGTCAAGGTCGTTCAAAACGATAGGAAAATTTTCTCATTCATCTTTTCGGCCGAGGAGGGCCGGCATCAAGCTTCACGCCATGAACTCGCAGTTTCACACGTCACAACACTGATCATTGGGGTTTCCATGGGATGAAGAAACAGAGCAGACCCACCAAGACTTTCAGTGCTCGCCCGTCAAACGGCGAACCTTGTCCGCCTTGTCCGGTTCATTTTCTTTTGTTACAGAGTTCACCGAACTGCATAAAAATCGTGGCATCATCTCCCCCTTCCAATGCTATCAATTTCTACAGGACATGAGCAGGTTGCACACTTGTGCACGGCGCTCAATCACGGGGTCATCTACCTTCTCGCTTTCAAGATGGAATTCTGAGTTCCCGATCAACAGCTCCGACAGAAAGATGGTCTTACGTGATAAGTTTAAATTACTTGGTGGTCTTACTAGATAAGTTTGGTCATTGTATGTACAAGTAACCTCACCGGTCTATGGGTCATAGATTGCCATTTAAGGTTTCATTCATAAATCTCAAACTTTGAGCAATTTTAAGAAAATTTGTGAAAAACATAGACCTACATACATACCAACACTCTCGTGATTTTCAGTTGTCTTTCATTAAACCAAACTTCTACACACACAAAACACTAAATATTAAAATATAAATAAATATCTTATAAACACACTCTCTCTCTCTCTCAAATATAAATTAACTAAAAAGCATAGGATTATATATATATATATTTTTTTTTAATTAATTTATTATACATCTATATATATAATCTCTCTCTCTCTCTCTCTCTCTCTCTCTCTCTCTCTCTCTCTATATATATATATGTATTTATGTATAAATATATACATATTTAAGTCTCTCTCTATATTTATTTATTTATTTATTTTAAATTTATGTATAAATATATACATATTTACGTCTATATATACATAATTTATGTTTTCACATATTTCTCTCTCTCTCTCTCTCTCTCTCTCTCTCTATATATATATATATATATATATATTGTTGGCAACCATGCAGGCTGCCACGTGTCCTAAGTGACGCCGAGTGCAGGAAGTCCCAATCCCCCACCTCCTAGCCACATCATGCCTCCTCTCCTCCCCAAAAGGTCACAGAAGGGATAGGAGAGGAGGGTCTCAATAGGCCTTTTATATTCAAGGATGTCCAAAGTCCCCATATGCTTATGGGATTAATTTCGTCTTAATATAGCTGTCAAATGCTCGCAAGCCGCCCTTTCAATTCTTCAATTAACCATGCCGAGGGGTGAAGGCCACCACCTCCAACATGGCAAAAGGAAAAGGGTAGAAGGGTCGGATTCTCAAGGCATGGCCTGCTTCGCTACCAATGAGTGATGGCAGAGGCTGAGGCTAAAGGAAACCGCTACTCGTTGTACCTCCCTTGGGAAGCTCTGGCACACTGAAGCCCATGGAAGAGATGACAAAAGCAAAGGTCTTGGAAGCTTGGTGCTAAATTGCTACAGAAGACTTTGGAATTTGACAAGGATGTGCAAGAAAAAACTCATGCAAAAGCCAAATTCTTTACGCTAGCTCTCAGGATGCATGCTCTGTATAGCCTTACCTACATCTGCAACTTCATCTTTGCTCCTACCTATCCCCTCTGTGGACAATGAAGATGTAAGATAGCCGCCTTCCCACGGTACATCATCACCACAAAGATCCAATATCAACAACCAAAGCTACTCTCAGTACGCTTGCAACTTGATGCTAGTGTTTGGATGGGACTTTTCAGAGGGAAGGCAAGATAATCAATTTGGTGGGATGTCTGTAAATTTCAAATTTTAGTGGTCTTACCAAAATTCGGTCTAATGAATGACCTGTCAAATTTTGCCTTCAGGATCTTCTGGTCTTCAATTGGCTGCTCACATAGTTGCTCAATGGATTACATTCTTGTGCGGAGCACGGGTTTCATGCTAGTGTGTGTGTGTGTGTGTGTATATATATATATATATATATATATATATGTAAACCATCCCTTCACCCCCACAGCCCCAAGCTATTTGCTGTCTCAACGTCACCTACCGGTGAGTCTATGAATGTTGACATGGACATGTTGAACATTTTATCTAGATTCCAAAGCAAGGGGAGAATCAAGGGCATTTGGGAGTGGAACAAATAAAGACTATAGCACCTATTAGCGTCCCAAAATCACCCAATAACATAACCAAAGAATCTGGCATTAAAGAATGAGCACACCACGATGCCCATCCAGATAAACGTAACGATTTTGCTTTTGGAAAAATCCCACATTGGTGGCTACCCATGAACTTTTGTCTAACTAATTTTTTAAATTTATAAGAAAGTAGAAATGCTTTTTTAAAGAAAAAACGATATAAATAGATGTGTTTTGTTTTTAGTAATTAATGTTATCTTAACATTATAAGAAAATATGACTTCTTTTTTAAACAATAATGTCCAAATACGTTTTTACATTAGATTTTGAGGCTATGGAGAGAGAGAGAGAGAGAGAGAGAGAGAGAGAGAGATTATAAACTCTTAATGTAACCGCTTGAGAATTTGTTTCCAAAAAGTTATGATTTACAACCCCATATACCAAGTAAATTTATAAGAGAGCAAGAGTGTGAGGTGTCTGTTTGTAGTACTCTCGCATAAGCTAAAGGTATAGTCAGGCCGTTGGGATATTGAAAGGGGCCTACATCTCTCTCTCTCTCTCTCTCTCTCTCTCTCTCTCTCTCTCTCTCTAGGCCCCTTTGTCCTGCTACCATGCCCCGTTGACTCTGCACATCGCCCTATATGGCTCCGCCATCTGTGATTTTGTCATCGTGTCAACTTGCTACATCCGCCGCCACATCAACTCCGAGACCCTTGCGTGATCTAGTGCATGATTTGCCAGGCATGTGTCAAGTTCCATTGTTAATGCTGCCCATGGATATCCTCAGCCCTCTCCATAGTCTGGACTCTATCCCATTGCATTTGTTGCCACGTGGCACCTCGTGGACAATCTCTCAGTCTGCCCAGTCTAACCCTCTCCTCCTATTGCACGCCACTTGGTGCCACATTGCATCTATGCGCGCACCATGCCTCTGTCCCACCGCGTCTTGTCCTCTGTCTCGCTACTCGCGTCTCCACGTGGCGTGCTGCCCCCTACTCGCGTCTCCACGTGGGGTGTTGCCCCCTCTCGTGTCCAGCTATTGCCCACCCTCCTCTAGCTATTAGGGCCCCACCGCACATTGAAGGTGTGCATTTAATCCCATTTACTCCTACTCGAAGCAGCCTCTGCCCTTGCCCACCATGTGGTGCCCATTTGTCCCGCAGGTCCGCGCGTGCCCTCGGAGCAAACTCCAAAGCTATGCCTACTCGCCACATGGCTCCCTGTTTGCAATCTTCCCCCTGAGGTATGTCCCTCTGCACTCTAGCAATGTTCTTGCACCGCCACGTGGTCCTCCAACGTTGTCCTCATCCTCCTCTCTCTCCGAACCTCCCTCCTCCTCCGCCGAACCTCTGGAATCCTTCCCCAAACCTCCCAATCCTGCCACGTGGCTCTCTTTACTTCACAAATTTGTATTTCTTCAACAACAAATTGAGTCGAACCCGAACCACTTGAATAACATTGAAAATGTGTGTATATATATAAAATTATTTTTCCATGTTAGGTTGATACATTGAAAATGTGTATATATATATGGGGGGACATACTTGTTAACAAAACAACTAATTTTGAGAACAAAATTCACACTATGCCTCTAAGTCCGTGCTGCATCTTCACCCACAACAACAACAAGCAATGCCTATTCAGTTGCTTGCATGCTAGTGTAAGTTAGTATATCAATTAATCTAAGTTGGTGTATCAATTAATCTAAGTTTTCACCTCTAGCTCTCCCTTACCCCTTCCTCAACTCGGCCTCCTCCCCCTCCCTGTGTTTTCGTCTACTCCCCCCCCTTCCGTTCCATCTCGACTCACCCCTCCCCTTTCCTCCGTCTCTTCCCCCATTTCTTTTACGCCGGTCAATATTGCTTTTCTCTAACACACCCACAACCCTATCGTCGCTTAGTTGCATGGCAGGGGATTTTCTCTATCACAAATCTACAACTTGCAACTCAACTGCACAGTTTGTCAAAGCCCTAACTCATCCATAGTTGAGCGGTGCTGGAAATTGCCTAGGAGTGTGATGCAGAGTGCGAGAGAGATGAAGGGGGAGTGAGAGGGAGAGAGAGGGACTAAGATGGAGAGAGAGGGGGGTGACGCTTTGAGAGAGGAAGGCGAGAAGCTTCCAGGCATGTAGCTTGGGTTAGTTACTCCTTCAATTAATTATTTCAGGAAGCTTAGCTTAACTCCCATCCCCCTCCCTCCAACTCACCATCCACGAATACTAATATGGGATTTTTTTTCATCGAAGGGACCTACTTGGATTTTATAATTATTATCACACTAATCCCTATTCATGAGATCAATAGAATAGGGTAATTTGGCCGGAAGAGGCCTCACAAATATGCCGCATGGCAAATATGGTAGGGCTCGTACCATCTCATCCTTCACTAGAAAAAAAAAAGAAAATCCCGCCTTTTTATTAGACAAGTAGGGAACCCGCACGTTGCTACGGCCCCATGAAGTAATTTTCATATTGCATCCAAAGGAAACTGAATTTCCAATAGTTCAAAGCTTTCTTGGGGCAAGAATGGATATGATATGGTGTTAAGCCATGTTTGATCACGGCCTTTATCTTTGTGCTGCATGCAATCATTTGATGCACGAAGATAATTGTTTTGATCGCAAGGTCTTTCATATGCTAGTGTGCCATCCCATGTTGCAGGTAATGTTACGTATCCAGTCATTTATTTCTATTGAGTCACAGAACTCAATGTTCATCAATTCACCAGTCTTTCTATTACCATGTTGTTGTATCCAATTCAAGTGCTTAATGTCATTTGGTGAGACCTCTACAATTTTCCCTCCATCAATCACTATGCACCCAAGCAATCATACTATTTGTCCAACATTAAGCTATGGCCACCTTTTGCATGATTCAATCTTTTTGTGCGAATGTCTCACGAATTCAGCAATGTCCATGAACTTTAGTTTGTATCCACTCCGCAAGCAATTACACCGTCCTAACATTTAAAGCTATGGCCAATACTTCGTACAATTTTTGCATGCAAAAACACCAATTGAGCAAGGCTCTAGTATCTTCACTTTGCAGTTTCACAGAGAGTGTGTCAGAAGATAAGTTAGCTTGATGCCATCCAAGGAAAAAGTTGATCACAGCATCCTCCAGCCACCAGTAATAGAAAACACGATTTTTCCAGCTCCCAACTCCCATAATCTCACCAATCGACGATGTTCAATGACCTTCCAGTTACCATTTCGCAGAGAGAAGGTCAGAAGCTACTATAGTTTGATGGAGTCCAATGAAAGAAACTGTCATAGCATCATCCAGCCGCAACCGACTCGTGATTTCAAAAATCGGCCCGAATCGTGTAATTGGGCAGTCGCAAATTATTCTATCATGAAAATGTAGAGTATATAAAATTTTCCACACAACATTTAGTGGAAGCTAAGCATTGAGGACCTCCTTTCGCTTCAAGTAATTAGATGATCTAGAGGATAAAGAGCGATATCCAGGAGACAAAGGCATGGAGAAGAAGAGTAAATGAGGTGGAAGAGGTGGAGAAAGGAAGGAGTATGATTTGTGAGAGAAGAACTCTCTATTATCATAGAGATCCAATTACTGTGTCTGGTGAAGCGCTGAATGCCATGAGGTAAGCAAGAGTATCTTACCAAAAAGGGACGAAGGTTGATGCACCGCCAATGCACTGACGCTTCATGGGGGGCAACCCGTGCATTGCTACCTATCTCCAAGCCAGATCCCAATCAACTGTCTAAGAATTATAGTGCAGGAGAAAGCAGGGTCGAGAGCAGCTTTGCTTAATGGAGGAATCGATGCTTTGCCTTAGCGCATCCTTCTTTTTGCAAAAATTTCACAAATTTCCTGTAGCCCCAGAGGCATAGGAGAGAGGAGGAGGAGGGAAGAGGAGGAGAAGGGAGGAGGGAAGAGGAGGAGGAGGAGGAAGGAGAAGGAGATGGGAGGAGGAGGAGGAAGGAGGAGGAGGAGGAGGGAGGAGGAGGAGATGGAGGAGAAGGAGGAGGGAGGAGGATGAGGAGGAGGGAGTTCAAGGGTAGAGAGTGCAAGGGTAAGGGCATGCTAGAACACAATAGTGTAAGAGAGCCTGGATGCAATGGAGATCAATCGCATGAACACAATAGTGAGCTTGAACACTGAACCCCAAAAAGTGGGAGCTTCATTCCATTAAGAGATATTTATACATGTTGGCCTCTCCACTTTTGGGAGGGACCTTTTGGGTCTCTACACAAAGTGGAGGGACCTCCGAAAGTGTAGGCTTTTAGTCTTTCTCTCTCTAGATCTTGATTTTGCAAGTATGATTGGATCTTTTCCAGAGAGGATTTTGGCTATCCTCATCCTTTAAGATTTATCATACTATCTTTCAGGCTCAAGATATTACAAGCGGAGCTTTGCCGCTGCCGCTACTCTACACACACAATGCTCTCATGGTTTTTGTCCTAGACTGCACTTCTGGCCCTTGTTGCCACAGGGTTAACAGCCGCCCGTGTAGTGCTAGAGAGGGCATAGCTTTGTGGTAGATAGGCTGAGTCGGTGTAGGTAGCTCGTCGGAAGCTAATAGCCAGAGATGCATTGTGGAGGTCATCGCTAGGAGCCTTAGAGTCGATGGCGTGGGATTTGTCGATGTTGAAGCTTATGGAGCAGTCAGCGTGGGTGGTGGACGTTACTTTGATGTCGCAGATACTATAGGGGTCTCTCGTTCGTTGATGGCAGAAGCTTGAAGGCGCTGGAGGCTATAGAGGGCCATGTTGGTGCCGTCAGCCGGCTGGAGGCTCAAGGTCAGAGATGGAGGTAGCAAATGAAGGCGCATGAGACTTGTTGATGGCGATGAAGGCCTTGTTGCTGGCTTCGCTGAAGATGGGCTAAGGAGATGGCCGCTTTGCACATCCCGACGACTTTGCTGCTCACGTGCAACAGAAGAGAAACTCATTTAGAGGCTATTGCTTCGTAGTAGTTCGTCTTATTATGACGGAAGTTAGGAGCTCACATGTAGTGGCGTAGTAAACGTGGCCTTTGTTATGTATGAGGACTCACCAGAACTAAGGATGCTGTTGTAGAAAACTAGCCATAGTAGCAAAGTCCAGATTTGTGCAGCTTTGAAGGAGGAAGAACCCTATCTCATAGCTTGTGAAAATTGAAGGCTGTCTTCATAGAGATGAAGATTAGCTACACTCTTATTTTTCTCTCTCTCAATTAGAAAACTCTCGCTGACGGAATGAATAGAATTCGATGAAAATTCTCTGAAAGAACTCTTGATAAACGGAAATTTTCTCTCACAGAAGAGCTCTCAATCTCTCACACTCTCACACAAGGATCACCATGTCTCAGCAGAAGACAAGGGAGCTCTGATACCATGACAAAATATGAAGAGGGGAGAGGAGAAGAGTGAAGATGAGGAGAGAGGGCACAGCTAGAGAGCACACCACAAATGACTAACTGTACACTAGATTTAGTTAAAAATGTAGAATATATACAAACCCATTTAGGGTTAGGGTTAGGGCATCTAACCCTTTCCTTTATAGCACTCTATATGTGTTAGTGCTATGCACATGTAATCACATGATGTTGAGCTGATCTCTCAACAAGAATTTAAGGTCTTGAATGAAAGACTATTGCAAGGGGTCAATTTGTACCTTATATAGCAAGAGTGAAAGGCTTAAGATCTTACTCCTAGGAAGGGTGTCATGTGCTGCCATCTTAAGCTCTTCCTATTTAGTTTCTTATGTGCTACCTCTGAAGGTATGCGTGTTTAGTTTCTCAGCTTTTAGCAAATGGAAATAAGCTCCACCCATCTTGTGCTTTTCATCCATGTCCATTGGATATCTCTAACAGCCTGGCATAAGCAACTGTAAATATACCATAGCCCCAAAAATCAAAACTACATTGCAAGCATGCAACATGTCCCAAAATCCACTCCTGTCCGAAGCTACTTCCCAACCAGGCATAAGCATAATGATGGTTGAGTTGATGCTCATAGGCTGCCTCAAGATGGAGTTCATTGTTTCAGAAGTCTTCTTCAAAATCATTCTGCAAAACCTAGATACAAAGCTAAGCTTAACTAGAAAGCCTTACTTTGTGAACGTCAAGTTAAATTCAATTGGACCAAATGATGAAAGAATACATAGAAAGTGATCATACAAATGTGTCAAGAACATAGCCAGTATTGCATCAACATCCTCATCAAGCAATACATAATTTAAGGGATACTTAATCAACATCCCAGAACAACAAAATCAATCAATGAAAGAGGCACATACAAATGATAAGTAGTCAACTACCAAAGGACTTGGTGAGTATCCAAACCCTTCAATGAGAAGCAACAATTCACTGAAGTTGAAGCTGAAGCGTTAGTTACTTAGTTTCCAAACCCTTTCCATGAGAAGCAATATTTACTAAAGCTGAAGCGTTAGTTTATGATCCATGTAGAGCTAGCTAGAATACATAGTTTCTTAACAAAACTATGGTTCTTTGCTAGCTTCTAATAAGGCTTGTCCCCCTTGACAACTTAAGCTCGAAGCTCGAAGCTCGTTGAACTAACAACTCGATTGTAGTGAACGTAAACCCACAAGGGAAAATCTCTCTCTCTCTCTCTCTCTCTCTCTCGCGCTCGCTCCCTCACTCCCTCCCCCCCCACCCCCCCCCTCTCTCTCTCTCTCTCTCTCTCTCTCTCTCTCTCTCTTTGTGGAAGCAAAAATGGCTTTCTTTATTTCTAATGCTTGTTTTAGGATGCTATGAGTAAGACCTTGTCCACATCTTTGATAGTTGAGCTTAAAAAACATATAACAAGAAGATTTGACTACCATGAGAGAAGATTGAAAAGCCAAAACTGGTTGAGCAATGAGCACGTATGTAGGAAATAGGAAGTTTTTCGGAACAAACTGCTATTCCAAATTGGAACATAATCAAGAACTAGATAAGCCAGATGCACCAATGGCTTGCTTTATTTTGTTTTTTTAAACATCAAAGATTGTCCAAAGCTAAAATTACTATTTGCATAAAGCTAAGTGTTGTATAGGTATATACCCCTAAATGACATTAGATTCCTTTCCCTATGCTAGGGAAATACCTGCAACTCAAATTAACTAAAAGTCCAAAGCAAACAAATAAAGCTTCAATCAAAATTGAATTCAAAAGGGACTCTTGGTCCGATATATCCCATGTGCAGCTTCCAAATGCTTGGCATTCTAAGATAGTGAAAACTCCACGAAAATGCCTCCACACTAGATTACCACCAATAGCTGATAGGAATCCCCTAACCAAGATGTTCCTGCTTTGTCAGCTAATCGTTTTGTTCCTTTGTTTTTTGAATAAAATGTCCTACACCATGAGAGAGAGAGAGAGAGAGAGAGAGAGAGAGAGAGAGAGAGAGAGAGAGAGAGAGAGAGAGAGAGAGAGCATATTCAATACAATCAATAAACTTTTAAAACAAAGGTTGAAACTTATGCAATGCTTTGTCATTAATAATGTGAGTGGATAGTCAAATGATTATAGCTTGAGGGGGACATTTGTGGATTTCCATATAGGAATTTATGTTATGCGTTCAAGGTACGCAATTAGAGGCTATGTGGGCATCTTTGTTGAATGGGTGGGAACAATAACATGGTTAGAAAGGAAACTTAAGTTTTTATTTAAGAGAGGAGCTCCGTGCACATTGCTATTTTCATGCTAAGGTGGGGTCATGCAATTATTATGGTATTGGTTTGAGGTGTGGAGATGTGTAGCATGAAACTACCATACATGTGCCATTCGGTCCACACTTAGATTTGTAGAAATAGCCCTTGCATTGGGTCCATTGACAAATATGTAAATATCGCCGTCACATGGCATGAGGAGCAGACAAAGCCAATAAGTATCCAAGACGCTCCCAAAATAAAATGTTACAATTAAGGATGAAGGACCAGAAATTAAATCAATAGACTGACGATATTTTTTTGACAATCTAAATTTGGGGGGCTTTTTGAAGATACTAGCCCAAGTCCTTTATAAAAACAAAGTAAAATGTTTATATTAAGTTGGAAGTGGAGAGTTGAGGTGTGTTTTGCATTATGATATTATTTTTCTCATTTTTAAATTTGTGGGTCTAGAAATAAGATTGAATATTCGGGAGATATGAATAATGAGTAGAATTACTTTAAAAGAGAGTGAATAAACATTTAACACAATCCATACCATACACATTATTTGGCATGCCACATTGTGAGAGGAGAATTTCTTGGATTTTGAGGGATGGAGATTGAAAAGGAGAGAATATACAATTTAACACAATCCACGCCTTGGTAGAAAAGTGTCGCTTTGAAGGCCCAATAATCTCATTGAGATGTTTGATTGCAAGGATAAGGAATAATTTCAATTTAGAAGTGAGAGTGAAGCTAATCCATATTGACAAAATCCACAAGCTTAGGTAGAAAAAGGCACACTATGACATATGCTTGCACTTAAGTGGTTAAAATGCTCATGGGCATTTTATATCTAGGGCTTTAGTAACTTAAGATAGTGTATGACATCGATGTGCATGAGCACATGTGAGAGCATGCCCACACACTTTTGCACACACAAATGAATCATGGAGCTCCATAATAAAAAATAGTTGAGGTCACAAGAGCAATAGAAAGCAATTTCTATACAAGTTGGATTCCTCATGTGGATTTCTACAAGTGGATTCCTCATGTGCCCAAATGATAGCAGTATTGCATAGGTACACCTAAGACTACAATAGATACAATGGATGCCTAATAAGGCTTTTGTAAATGCATTTATAGTTGGGGACATTATGCTTTTTATGTTGCAAAATGGTCCCACTCACCTACTTGTTGGTGTAAAAGTTGTTCTCGTGGGACTAGATCACTTATGGGTAGTATTTTTTTGTATGGAGTGCTCGTGTTCATGTTTGCGTATCGACAATGGAGAGTTCGACACATTTGGGTATTCCATCCATGGGAGGCTCACATACATGCAAAATGCGATGGGTGCAAGTGTATATATGTGCATGCATGGAAGTCACTCACACATGCATTGCACATTCATAGAGCACGCACGTGCAAAAGCATGGATGGATGCAAGCACACTGATGCACAAATGCAGGCACAACGAGTCACGCATGGGCACACGCATGTATATACACACAGATGGATGCAAGCACAACTATGCACGCACGCACGTGCGCACATGCACATGCAAGTGCGCACCCCCACCCCCACCTAGCAGCACCCCCGAGTGTAACTTATGAAAGGGCCTTGGGCCAATGTAAAAGGCCTGAAGGCAATGTAAAACCCTACGTGATGCATTTAGGGTTTTGGCTGGAGCTCAAGACGCCATAGCCCGTTTCTGTGTTTAGGGTTTCGGTGCCGCCATAGCCAGGACCTCCAATCTCCAACTCTTCATCTCTCCCAGGTATTTTTCTGTGCTTTCCTCTCTCTGCTCTCTCTTTTCTCTGCCAGTACGGGCTTCAATTGCAGCTATGACAATCGAGCTCACTCTATTGGCAGTCTTGGGACGATCGAGCTCTGCAGTGGACGATCCACAGCTTCAAGCAATCATCTTCACTATGATTTCGGCGCTGCATCATTGAGATTCATCGTTTTCTGTTGAGTTTCCTATTCTTTGCAAGCCTTGCCTTGCTCGTTTAGTAGTTCTACCGTCTGAGATGGGAGATGACGGCCCCCCAGCAAAGAAAAGAACTGCTTCTCGGCAGCTCTCTAAGGATGATGGCTCTGATTCGGAGGAGGAAATCGTGCGGGAGA
The DNA here is from genome assembly GCF_047967505.1 of Dipteris shenzhenensis. Taxonomy (NCBI): domain Eukaryota; kingdom Viridiplantae; phylum Streptophyta; class Polypodiopsida; order Gleicheniales; family Dipteridaceae; genus Dipteris; species Dipteris shenzhenensis. The sequence continues at coordinate 46,908,826 of NC_141609.1, read as the reverse complement.
GTGGATCCTTTCAGAAGGCTTCTGAAGAGGTCTTGGCTTCCCGCAGAATCGTGAAAGTACGGCGCGCTTCCACGCCTGCGTCTTCTGCTCCTAACCCTTTTGCTGGAATTCGACTGGTACCTCCTTCCACTGTAGCGGATACGTCCCCCGCTTCATGCGCCCCGATCAAACCTGCTGCAGCGCATCCTGCTCCCTCCCCGGGTAATGGAGAGACTGCCCCCTTGCCATCAGCTGTGGATCAAGAAAAAACAGACTCGAACAGTGGAGACGTACCTCAAAATGAAGAAGATTCTCGTAGTGACGTTGTTAAGCCCCAAGAACTATCTAATAGCAGATTAGAAGGCGGCGTTGTGGAAGGTGATTACAGGGAAGGAAAGTCAGATGCTGGAGGTGCAAGTGCAGTGTCCACCGGGGAGGAAGTCAAGGTTGAAGTTCAAGCAGGGAATCCAGCTGATGACGAGAACGGTGGAGAGGCTAAAGAAGATGGTAGAGACAAGGGGGAAATCGGAGATCCCACTGATCAGAAGCTAGAGGATAAGAGCGTCCAAAAGGGCATAAGTTCTGTGTTAGAGCACATCTCCTCTAACAAGGACGCCCTCACAAACTCACTGGGATCTGTTGGATCGGGCATTTCTACTTCATCCTTCTCCTTTGGCACCGTACCATTATCTTTTGGAACTCCTACTGGATTTGCATCATTTCGCCCAAGCTGGGGCTCCGGTTCTGGGTCAAGTTCAGGATCAACGTCTGCTTTTCAGGCTGCCAGTGAGGGGATGTTCTCAACTTCCTCCGCAGCATTTGGAAACAGTAACGGTATTACTTTTCAGTTGTTCGGTTCTCAATCCAGTGCAACGAGTACGGTCACTCCAGTTTCTTCGTCTGTTCAATCCTCCACAGGACCTCTCCCATTTCAGGAGGTTTCTGTTGAGACAGGCGAGGAACAGGAGAAGGTGGTCTTTGCAGCCCCTGCTACACTTTTTGAGTTTGCTGAGAGTGCATGGAAGGAACGTGGGAAGGGCGAGATTAAGGTAAATGTACCAGAAACTGCTGGTGGCAGGTCAAGGCTGTTAATGAGGTCTAAAGGAAATTACCGGTTGCTTCTAAATGCTAGCCTTTTTCCTGATATGAAGATGACCAGCATGGACAGTCGAGGTGTGACATTTGTATGTGTCAACAGTGCAGCGGAAGGAAAGAATGGCATGACTACTTATGCTGTGAAGCTGAAGGACAGTCTTGCAGCAACAGGTTTTAGGGAAGCTGTCGATACTCATAAAGGGGATCCTCCTGTAGATTTGAAAACTCCAGAAAACTCTCCAAGGGCTCCTCATGAGTCTGGAAGGGATTTGGAGGCAAGTGAACCATAGTTTCTATTGAGCAGTCAGTTGTTGAGGAGGGATGACAAGTTAAAAACGGAGCTAAATTCTGCTATTTGGTAAAAGTTTGAGGTCACATTGGTAGCCATAAGGTGGGTACTATGTGAGTCCAAGAATTGGAAGATACAAATGATATTTGCAGATTTTTTGCAGCACATCCTGCGGATTTCGATCAGAGCAGGCTATTATTACTATCGCATTGGCTCTTTGTTTCATCCGTCTCAGAACAGCAGTATACAAACATCCAAGGCGTTGAATGTGTGAAGATTATCTATATGAGTCACTGATGAAATCCGATATGCATAGTCAGAATGGTCTTGTACTGTTAAGTACAATCCAGAGCCTTCTCAAGGGGAGGTGGCAGCATTGAAGACCTGTGGCTTTTTTAATCGAGATGTTATATTTTCTCTTTTGTTGTTTTCAATGCTCTGTCCCATTATGTTTCTCCAGTGCAGCTACATTGTAGTCTTGTGAGTTTTACTTGTTTGAAAAGCTAAATCAATACTTTCATCTCTTTTCTTTTGTATTTCAATGCTCTCTAGTTTTTCTCCAGTGTAGGCAGCGACATTGTATTCACAAGGGTTGGCTAATGAAGATAAGTAGTTTGTACTTTCACAAGTCCAATAACGGTTGGTGTTCTCGAAGGAAAACAGTGATGCAGTCTATTTAAATATATTGTCATAATGAGTTTGTATTGGTAACTTTTCTAATTGGTATGCTACTGTAGAAGAGGTCTCTCTTGTCCTGCATGTGCCAGTGCAAAACCAAGGACTGTGCACGTGATTTACACTTCCTATTAAAATTTAGGAATCAACTTAGGCTTTTAATGACTGGAATTTCTGCCATATGCTTTTTTCCCTTTGTTTTGGAGGTGGGAGTTGTCTACTGCTTTCTATTGTTAAACAAGTCTGCATTTGATTAGTAAGAACACTAGGGGCCTTGTGTCATGGGGCCTAAAATTGTCAGAAATTGGACGTTTTTGATATGCTATGCAATCTTACCTTCCTAGATACAGTTGAAATATGTCCAAAGGTGCCTCTCGGGTATATTTGAAATACTTTCTGTCACCACAATGTACATATCCTAAGACGCAGCATAAGTTGACCATTTATTGATCATAGTTAAAGAGTTTTTCATTTGTGTTAATTATGGTCAAAATGCTGACATGGCCAGGGTGCCAGCTAGTACACGTGGCATAGGCTTGCCCAGGTGCTGATGTGGCACTTACGACACCTGGCAGTGCACAGAACAGTGCTGATGTGTTATTTTGACACGTGTTAGATGACGTGGCAGACCCACATGTAGAGATGACGTGACAGATTGCTGATGTGTCAGTTGAGGTGGTTGACCTATGGTTAGTACAACCCAGATTAGTGAACCATGGTTACAGTTAACCAGACAGATACAACTAACCAGACCAGATTGGCCCAACTAACCAAATTGCAGTTTGGTTCAGTTACTCTGGTTATAGGTTTAGTTACAGACCAACTGGCCTACTCAACTAACCAGATTAGAGAAAGTCAGTTTTATTAGTGTAACCAGTTGGTTACTCATCCAGTTACTGTCAAAAAAAGAAAAAGAAAAAGACAGTTTTTCCTGTCAATTTTCACCTGTCAAAAGGTACACTATCAATACTTTCTCTGTCAGAAAATCAATAGAAAAAGCAGAAAAATTAGAGATTTTGCACATTTAAAGAAATGCATGCCTTTGTGCTCAGAAAAGGGAAACAGGTGCATTCTCAGTGCTTTTTACAGCAGCCAGGAAAGGGGCAATACAGTTGTTGATGCTTTGGCAACCTTGTGGGTTTATGCTTTTAACTTAGGCATACCAGGGTGCTGAAAGATCTGTGCCATGAAAAGCTTAGCCATATGATCTGCCTTTATGGTTTTACAAACCGGAATGAAATGAGCTTGCTTGTTGAATCTATCAATGATAGTCCAAATCCCATCATTCCCTGATTTTGATCTTGGCAAATCAAAAATGAAGTCCATTGCAATACTTTCCCACAGTGCCTGAGGCACGGGAAGAGGCATAAGTAGGCCAGGTGTCTTCCGTCTATCATACTTTACTTTTTGACACGTAAGGCATTCAGTAACAAACTGATGTATATCTTTTCGCATCCCTGGCCAAAAGAAATACCTCTCTAGTGCTTGAGTTGTTGCTGTAATTCCTCTATGCCCAGCATAGGGAGGTGGATGGCATTTTTCCAAAATCTTTTTCCTCATCTCTTGGGTGATGCATAGGCAGCCATCTTTCATTAGATACCCATCTTTCAGGGAATAGTGACCAGTGAACTGCCCCTCTTGCATTTGCTGTAAAATCTCACCAAAATCTACATCATTAGCATATTGCTCCCTCATGTCTTCCAGGTCCCTGATGATAAGCAATAGTCACATTGTTGACCTAGGGTCTTCAGGACCAGGCATCTGCCACTCTGTTCTGAACTCAGGGAGTATGGACAATCTGAAAATGATACATTGATAGCATATTTGCCCATTTCATATGCTTCTCGGAGAATTTTGCCTGAGTCAAAAAATATCTCAAACTTTGGTGATCTATTTTAACAATACAATCTGCACCCAAAAGATAATGCTTCCATGTATAAATGGCATGAATTACAGCCAGCAACTCTTTCTCATAGATTCCCAGATATCTCTTTGCATCTCGGAGTCTCTTGCTCTCATAGGCCACTACATGACCATTCTGATGCAATGCAGTCCCAACACATTCCCCACAAGCATCACAATCCACATCAAATGTGGCTGATACAAATCTGGAACTATCAAGATTGGCTCTGTGGTCAGCCTCTCTTTGAGTGTGGTGAATGTTGTCTTTTGTGGAATTCCCCATCTAAAAGCTGCATTTTTCTTAGTAAGATCGTGGAGTGGAGCGGCTATCTATGTCCGCAAAATGCCTGATAAATCTTCTGTAATAAGAACACAGGCCTAGGAAACTACAAACTTCATGCACAGTTTTCAGCTCTATCTCGGATCTTTGCCGGATCCAGACGTATCCCATCTTTGGATATTATATGCCCCAAGTAATGGATCTCTTCTAGAAAGAATTCACTTTTCTTACTGTTTGCAGAGAGCTGATGATTTCTCAGCTCTTGAAACACTATAGCAAGATGTTCCTTGTGCTCTTCTTTGGACTTAGAAAAGACAATAATGTCATCAAAGAAGGTACTAGTGAATTGTATGTAGGGTCGGAAGATACGATCCATCGTCCTATTGAAAGTAGTGGGGGAATTAGTCAATCCAAAAGGCATCACCAGATATTCATATAACCTAAAAGTAGTGCGGAACGCTGTCTTATGCACATCCTAAGGCTATATCCTCACTTGGTGATAACCACTCTTTAAGTCTATCCTACTAAAAACTGAAGCCCCATTTAACTAATCCAGCACATCATCAATGTGCGGAATAGGGAATCTATTCTTGATGGTCATTTTATTAAGAGCACGATAATCGACACACATACGAAATGAACCATCTTTCTTCTATACCAAGAGTACAGGGGAGTAGAAAGGAGAAGAACTCGGCTGAATCAGCCCCTTGGACAACAAGTCCTACACCTAACTCATAATCTCCTCTCGCTAAGTTGCACTAACTCTGTATGGGGGCCTATTGGGTGGCTCATTGCCAAGAATGAGTTCTATGCCATGATCCTCAAGTCTCTCAGGGGGTAACTCCCCTGACAAAGCGTCAGAAAAACAATCTTTAAAAATTTCAAGAAACCGAAATTTATTCTGATCTATCTCACTTATTTCAGCATGCATTTCCATATCTCTCTCTTTTACAAAAACTATGTAAGCTGAAACTGCAGACTTTATTTCTTTTCCAACAGAACTATTTGATACAATGGGAATAGTTTCCCCTCTATTCCTAGCAACCACATGATGTACTTTGCCCCTATGTATAGGTTGAGTCAACTTCACTGCCTTGCGATGGAACCAAGGCATACCCAAGACTGCATCATGATGTTTCAATGGAGAAATGAAGAAGTCTTCTTGATCCACATAACTCTATACATGAAGACGAAGCTTCCCTATCAAGGGAGTGACTGGCATAGGCTTCCCACAGAACATCTGGTCGGCATCCAAAGCCTTGCCCAACTCCTCCATCTTTATTCCCAACCTCAGGGCTAAGCCTCAGGGTTAGATCCTCTGATATAAAGTTATCAGTAGCCCTCGGATCAAATAAAATCAACGCTTGCTGGTCTCTGACTTTGCCCCATGATAGCAACAATTCTCGTTCCTCTAGGTTTGAAACATGACCCAGTATGTCAGGAATTCCTCCTGCCATTGACTTGTGTGGTCCCCGTCGCTTCAGAGTTGCCTCTTTGCCGCATCTGAAGCATTTACCCTCTTTCCTGAAAGTTTCAATCTGTTCAAGGATAAACTGTGGTCTTCCCTTATAGAGCTTTTGTATCTGGTTTTCCCTCGGCTTCTGAGGCTGAAATCCCCTCTTCTGAGTTTTGGGAAACTCTCTTGTTTCAAACTTGGGGGTCGTTGGCTTTTAATCCCTCGGTATCCTTGCCAGAATTACCAGTCTATTCTGGAGAGCATTTATTTGATAATATGGGGACGAATATGAAATTTTCTTCTTCTTTCCATCACCAAATAGATGGTCAAAGTGAAGTAGCAAACTCTATAGCATTGGCTATGCTGAAATGCTACGTGGGTGACCAAGGTTGAGACTGGGAAAAGTACCTACCATTGGTAGAGTTTGCTTACAATAATACAGTTCACAACTCTAAGGGAAAGCCCCCTTTGAGGTCATCTATGGGAAGGTGATTCTGCCACATATCCTAAGGAACAAAGATGAAATTTTTACAGCTGATCAGTTTGTGAGAGACCTCCAGATAGCTTTCAGCCAAGTCCGGACAGCAATTGAAAGGTCTCAAGAAAAGCATAAAAGAGCTGTAGATAAGCATATGAGATAGTTAGATCTCAAGGAAGGGGACTGGGTACTTTTGTAGTTCGAGAAAGCTAGGCTCTGCAAGTTTAAAGGTAAACAGAAATTGTATGCAAAGTTATCTCCCAGGTACTATGGCCCTTTCAGGGTTACCGAAGAAATAAATGAGGTTGCATATAGGTTGGCATTGCCAGAGCATTGGAGGATTCACAATGCTTTCCATGTGAGCCTTCTAAAGAAATTCCAAGGGCAAGAGCCTACAAAGCCAATAACATTAAATAGAGAATCCACTAGAAGTGGATGAGCTGGAGGAGGTCCTTCAGCCAGAGAAGTTGTGTACCATACTATACGCAAAGGCCCTCAAGGTAAGGAAATTTACAAGTATCTTGTGAAATTCAAGAATTATTTGGCATTGGATGCCAAGTGGATGGATGAATACATGTTGTCCAATCATCCACAGCTTTTGGATGCTTACAAGGAAGCTTTTCAGTTGAGGTTAATTGAATAGAAGCTGAGGCGATGTCACCACAATGTAAATATCCTAAGTCAAAGCATAAGTTGACCATTTATTGATCATAATTAAAGAGTTTTTCATTTGTGCTAATTATGGTTAAAGAGTTATTTTAATGGTCAAAGAATTGACTACGGTCAAAGATACTTGACGCTGGTCAAGTAAGCCTGATTTCGATCGAGGAGACTTGGTTTATTACCAAGAGGGTTAACTACGGTTAACTAGAGAACCACAGAGCTGACTACGGTCAGAGAGTGTTGAATTCGATCAATGAGACTTGGCTCATGCCAAGAGGGTTAACTATAGTTAACCAAGTTGTGCCAACTTCGGTTGGAGAGATGTGCCAGCTTCGGTTGGAGACTTGGCCATAATTAAGGCACCTCGACTATTGGTCAAAGCCCCCTTAATTATGATCAAGAGCGTTGACTTCGGAGAACCAAAGAATACATATATATATATATGTTGTGTGCACATGTGTTCAGTGGGGACGCCCACGTGACTAGGATTAGTCCACAGATTATGCTTTGCATGCAACGGCGCTGACAATTAATGGCTGCCATGGTGGTGCGCTTTAATTAGTTGTTGGAGGTACTAAGAAGGGTTGATTTTCCCAAGCACTAAGGAGCTTAGCAAGCGACCAGAAGATGTTCGTGCGACCAAGGAAACATCCAAGACCCTAGAAATTGCCCTTTGTGGCATATACTAAATTCTAGTTAGTTATTTTGACACTTGGCATGTTAGCAACGAGCGCCACCAGCCGAGCATCCAACTTCAACTGACGGAATCTCCTTGGCGGCTGCATTCCTGCGAGCTACCTCTCCGCTCCATCAAAGAGGGAGACTCAGATTCAGACTCCACTCAGAGGCGACTTCAACAAGCCGGTAGGACTCCCCGCAGCCTCCTTCAACGACCATCTCCGATATACTGCCAGGTTCCAAGCTCCGCCTCCACAGCACACGGGCTGTAGCTCCCAAGGCTCTCCAGTGAGCCCAAAGCGGACTCTACAGCTGCAATTTCAGCTCCAACGACCTTTAGCGAGCAGCTCTCCAATAGAGCCTCTACACTGGCGCTCCATAGCCGCCTCCGACGAGCGTCGACCAATGGGCCTCCAGCACCAAGTCTTCATCAACGACCTTTGAGGCGGTGCATCTACAGCTGCAGCAAAGCCTTTGAGGCTCGAGCGACGGACACCTTGCTGCAAAGGCCCCTGCTACGAGCGACAGTGCTCCAGCGCTATTCAACGAGAGCCTAAGCTCTCTGGCCGCACGCAACTCCACGACCATCCTTAGCTCTCTATCCGACTGCAACGCCAACGACTAACAAGCAAAAGCCCTTCTCAAAGGCCAGTGAACTGGAAGCTCCAAAGCTCCTTCTACGAGCTTCTACAACGGCCCTCCACGACGGGCTCCTGCTCATCTGCCAGCAACGACCGGTATCCGCCAACCAGCTCGGTGCTAACGAGACTCCTGTCTACAGCTCCTACAGCTCGAACGACCAACGCCTTCTCCACACCAAACCGGCCTCACGATAGCCTCCAAGCTTCCGCAAGTCGCCGGGAGAGACGACAGAGTCGGTATCACCAACGGAATCTTGAAGATTCTGTCAGTGCTATCTCTACAAGACACGTGGCACCCATAGAAACCAAACACGTGGCACATTATCTCCACTGCCACGCCAGCAGTCTCTCGTGACTGCCACATCAGCTTATCTTCCACGTGTCACCTTATCTGCCACGTAGGCTCAAAGTGCCACATCATCACAGCCACAAGTAGGCCACATCACCTTGCCAGCTCATCATTGCCACGTCATCATAAACACGTCAACAAGCCATGTTCCCTTGCCAGCTCATCACTGCCACATCATCACAAACACGTCACCCTACCAGCTCAGTTGTCACGTCATCAGTGACACATCATCTGCCACATCATTTGCCACATCATCTACTGACATCATTATTTGTGCCACCTCAGTTGTCCAATCAGCACTGACCTCTACAGGCACTCACAGTGCTCCACGGTCACTGCATGTGACCACTGCTACCACCTCATTACATGGCTCCACTAGCACACCTCTTGCTAGGCACAATGCCACATCATCACTGCATGTGACCCATAGTGACACATCATCATTGAGCACCATTTGCACTCCTTTTGCCCCTCCACCTAGATCAAGTTGTATCTCTTGATCCAAGAAGAATTTGAGGGTGCTCCAAAAAGGAAAGTCGCTCGATTTTTTGTGCTCTACGTGCTCGTCACATCATCCACACATTTCGACGCAAGTTACACTCACATTTGAGCCTCACCGACAAAACCACTTCCTTCATGCACATTCGCCTCTGCATCGACGCATCTGACCCAGCACTTAAAAAGAACAAAAGAAAAGGAATTATTTGCTGTTCTTTCATTGATCGACGGTTGGTATAGATCTAGATCAGAGTAGACTAGATCGCCATAGAGGGGACGCTTTGAATTTCCCCAAGTTGCCAATCTAAGCCATGCCCGAAATACCTGACGAGTACCTACTCGGAGTCAGTCCATACACTCACATATGGTTTCACATCATCACATTACTTGAAACCTTACGCTCATCAGTTCAGTGAGCAGACTTCAGAGAGTACAGAGGCATTGCAGATTGTTTCAGTGGGTAGATAGCACTTGATTTCACACACACATGCCACCATTGTAAAGCCTATTCGGCTATCTCACAGCATCGTGCACATCATTTCAGCCTTGTAAAGCCTCTTCGCTATTCTTGGCGTCATTGCCACAAGCCTTGTAATACAGATCATATTTTATATATTGCAGTTCTATCTTCACCGAAAGTTCAGAGATTTCACTTGGCACAGTCAGTGTATTTGCAATTGATTCATATAGATATTTTCACGACACTTTTGAGTACATTTCTTGCACCATGTCTATGACTAGCAACCTCAATCTAGAGGCATCTACTAAGTTAGACAACTCCAATTATGGTACATGGAAATACGGAATGGAGACCATTCTTGTATGTCGATGGGTCTACACCTAGACCATTGGACGATCCAGCCACAAGTAGCTCTACTCCATCTGTTGTCACAGCACCAGTAATGGGATCTACAACTACACATACACTTTTCACACCAGTAGCAGATCGTGCCATTGCCCGAGCTCAAGCAAAATGGGATAAGAAAGACAAGTACGCCTATCATCTGATCAAGCAGAATGTGCAAGATGTCATGCTAGGACATCTCAACACAGTCAAGACATTGAAAGAAGCATGGGATATGTTCGCAGCTCTCTACGAGTCCAAGAACACATCCGGGATTCTCACCCTGAGAAACCAGATCAACTAGAGTTTCTGCAACAGCAGCGAAACTAGTCATGCTTATATACTTCGCATAAAAGACTACAACAATCAACTTGCAGCAGCAGGAGAGACTATGAACCCCGCAGAAATGGTTCAAGTCATTGTGAATGGACTAGGAGAGGGATACGAGAATCTAGTCCAGAGTATTGCCATTCAACGGCAAATTTCGACACTGGAAGAACTTTAGTCAGTCCTACTTGGTGAAGAACTCAGGACTCAAGCTTCAAGCACGTAAAGGTCATTCTAATGATCAGGCATTCACAGTTTTAGACAGAAGCAGAGGCAGAGGCAGAGGTAGATCATACCAAAAAAGTGGTCATCATCAGCAATAAAATCAAAGTCAGCATCAGCATCAACATCAGCATCATCCTCAGCAGCATCAAAATCAGCAAAGAGGAAATCATTCCAACCAAGGAGGATTTCAAGGATGAGGGAATGCATCCACCAATGTGTCAAACATTGAGTGCAACTACTGTCACGAGTTTAGACACTATGAAAGAGATTGCCGCAAGAAGCAGTACGACCAAGGCGGTCAGTCCCGCAATCGAGGAAATTTCTGAGGCAGAGGAAATCATTGTGGTGGACATTCTAGTCACAGTCATTTTGCAAATGAACATGGTAATATGTTTCTCGCAAGCGAGGAAATGCATCAGATTGATACAGTGTACCCAGACACTGATTACAATCCCAAAGAGGATTTCAGCTATCAAGTCGACCAAGTGGAATAGGATCCTTGGTATATCAACAGCGGTGCATCATCTCATATGACAAATCATCAGGAATGGTTCACAGAAATGAAGCCATTAGAAGGCTAGAAAAATTTCATCTACACAGCAGACAATACATCGAATCCAGTTCAAGGGACAGGTGTTATCCCTATGAACAATTTCACTCGTACGAAAGGATTGGTGAAAGATGTGCTCTATGTTCCGAAGCTTAGCAAGAACCTCTTGTCAGTAGGTCAAATGACGGAACACAATTACAAAGTCACTTTGACAGTGATGAATGCACTATTAGAGACAAATCCAAAAGATGTCAGCTAGTAGCAAAAGGTGTCAAGGAACGACGGTTATACAGAATGCTAGCTATAGTACCAAATAAGCATGCCATGTCAGCTCAACCGCAACAGATGCCACTATCTGCAAAATGGCACAAGAGATATGGTCATGTCAACTTCAAGTACTTGTTATATCTCAGGAATAAAAATATGGCGATTGGGATTTCGAAGCTACAGTTTCTTGGAAAAGTTTGCGAAGCATGCTGCTTTGGCAAACAAAAGCAAACCAACTTTGTCAGAAGTACCTCTCGTGCACGAGGTATTCTTGATTTGATACATACAGATGTATGGGGTTATGCCCAGACCCGCAACATCAATGGTTCACTTTAGTACTTGACTTTCATCGACGACTACAACAGATATTGTTGGGTCTACTTTCTGAAAGAGAAATTTGAAGTGTTTTCCAGATTTCAAGAATTCAAAGCCATGGTAGAAAACCAGATAAGCAGAAAGATCAAGGTCATGAGATCAGATAGAGGAGGTGAATACATGTCTTCAACATTCATGAACTTTTGTAGAAATCACGGCATACGAAGACAATTCACATGTGCAGATACTCCTCAGTAGAATGCAAGAGCTGAATGGAAGAATGGGACTTTAGCAGACAGTGCTAGAGCAATGCTTAGTGAAAAGCATCTTCCAAATTAGTATTGGGTAGAGGCAATAGCCACTGTAAACTATCTGCTTAATCGGCTTCCTACCGAACCGATACAGGGTATGACTCCTTATGAAGCATTCACTGGACATAAGCCACCCATTGGGCATGTCCGCATATTTGGTTGCATAGCATATGCCCGCAGACATGATGATCGTCGCAGAAAATTGGATGTGAAGTCATACAAATGCATCATGGTTGGTTACAGTGAAGAAAGCAAAGCACCTGATTATGACAGGAAGCAAGGATGGCTTCATAAAAAAATTGAAACAAGACTTATCTGCAGAGTTCGACATGAAAGATCTTGGACTTATGCACTATTGTCTTGGAATTGAGTTTTGGAGAGATTTAGATAGCACATTCATGAGTCAGCACAAGTATGTTGATAGTCTCCTGAAGAATTTCATATGACAGATTGCAAGATTGCATACACTCCCATGGAACAGAGTTTGAAACTTACTAAAGATTCAGAAAAACCTACAGCGAATGACAAGTACTACAGGCAGCTCATCATATCTCTTATATATCTGACAATCACACGGCCAGATATTTGTTATGTAGTGAGCTCACTAGCACAGTTTATGGCAAATACAAAACAGTCGCACTAGAATGCAGCCAAAAGAGTCTTGAGATACATCAGAGCTACAAGACACTTTTGAATAGAATACAGAGGAAGTCATCCACGGTTGCATGGATACTGTGACAGTGACTATGTCGGAGATCATGAGACCAGGAGATCGCGACACAGGGATATGCGTTTTTCCTTGGTCAAGGTGCTATATCATGGTTGTCAAACAAACAGCCAACTGTTTCTTTGTCTTCGACTGAAGCAAAATATAGAGCACTTACTACAGGTGCATGTGAGGCTATATGGCTCAGAAGACTATTGTCAGAAATAGATTACTTTGATGAGTCAAAGCCAACAACAATATACTGTGATAATCAATCGGCTCAAGCATTGGCCAAGAATCCAGTATATCACTCCAAGACAAAGCACATTGATGTCAGAGATCACTTCATCAGAGAAAGAGTGTTGCTTGGTGACATCACACTGCAGCATTGTGATAGCAAAGAGAATGTCGCAAACATCTTTACCAAACCACTCGGTAAAGAGCTATTCGAGAAACACCGACTAGCTCTTGGTTTGACACAAAGGAAGGGCATTCTTATTAAAGGGGTGTGATGGAATGTAATGTTCAGTCCTTCTTCGATTCCCCAAAATCATCATCTTGAGGGAAGATGTTGAGAGTTCACGCTCAACATCATGTGATCATGTGTGCATAGCACCATCATGTGATCATATGTGCATAACACTAACCTTATAGAGTGCTATAAAGAAAAGGGTTAGATCCCCTAACCCTAACCCTAAATGAGTTTGTATATATTCTATTTTTTCAACTAAATCTAGTGTATAGTTAGTCATTTGTGGTGTGCTCTATCTGTGCCCTCTCTCCTCATCTCCACTCTTCTCCTCTCCCCTCTTCATATTTTTCAGGGGGCACGGCATGAACGATATCAAATATTGAAGTGGAAGTACAATCTCAAATTGATGCAGATTACCGAGAAATACCTTGGGGACCATGAAGGAAGGGACTGGAATTAGGCCTAATGTCTAAGTTTAGCATATGTGGTCGATGGAAGGTTCCCCTAGTGGGAGACGCCTCAGGAATGGCCTCAACCTGATGGAATGCGAACTCACATATGACCACCTTGCGGTAGCCAATGGATTATGGCACCAAGGGGAGGTGTTGAGATATGGCGCCATGTGCACATAGATTAAAGGCAAAGGTATGGTATAGGAAAGAATTAAAGTAGCCACCCTAGGATGTATACTACAAGATGTGAGGATGTGGATCAAGGATATCCACATAAATGGGTTTTTTGTACTAGGCCAAGAAAAGGAGGGCTGGGGGTAATAAATATACAATTGGCTGCCTATAAACTAGCTGCCACATGGGTAATAAAAACAATTACCAATCCTGATAGAGACTGGGCTAACCTTTTACTCAGGAACTTTAAACATGTTAGACCTCTTAGAGCCCCAAGATGGAAAGACTACTCTGTTTTGGTAGCTATTGGAAACCTAGAGCCTTGCTCTACCAAAGGAAGCCAATTGTGGAAGTCCCTTTGGGGAGCCTTTGAATAGATTAAATGTTTCATCACACTCACGGGGAAAGGAAGTTACATGACTTTGGATTCCATATGGGTTTCGACTTTTTTTCCAAGGTAGCAGCTAAGTGATAATGATTTTTTAAGAGCTGGCACTTGGTAAAGAAGGGGGTTTCTAGCTAGGGTGATCTTTGCGATAGGAACAACTTCAGATGGAAAACTTGGCTTGAGATAAGAAGAGAGTTCAGACTACTAAAAGCAGATCAAGAGCTGGTCATGAGAAGATTGCACCTATGGGAGGGGGATATTTCTTGGAAGGGAGGTAGGGTACTTGACTTCTCCAGAGAGTTTTGGTGGGTTGGCAGTTCATCTCTTTTACCAATACCCATACCCTCAGAAGGCATAGAGGAGGTTGTCTCTAAGCTAAACAAAAGTTGGAACTGTTCTGATAATGCCAAAAAGTGGGCCCTCAGATTCGAGTTGATATGGAATAAAGAGATTCCAGAGAAAATGTCTACCCTACTATGGCTAACCTTGCATAAGGGACATGCCCTAAAAAATTCTTATGCCAAATGGTCACTTACCAGAGCCCATGCCCTATGGTTTATTTGGATCTCTAGGAATGCTTGTCAATTCAATGATGAACTCATGCATGCTGACCACCTCTTTAGCAATTGGTATGATTGTTTTCTACTCACTAACTAAACATCCTCTATTGTGCCTCAGGCAAAGTTTCTTTTGGACCAGGAGTTCCATAATTACAATGATCAGCAGATCACTCAACTGCAAGGTGAATTGGCTGACCACACTCAAGGGGCAGGCAAATGTTCAAGTGCTAAGCTTGACATGCAGTCACAGCTCCTCCCTCCAATATGCCATGTCAAAGAAGAACCAGCTGAGTAGTAACTGGATCTTTCTCTCCACTTGATCATATCATGTACATAGGCTACTGCTGCAAGATCTAGTGTTGAACGATGGCACATGTGCAACTCTTTGCTTTTTTTCACTGAGAACCATAGCTATCTACCTCCTCCTTGGACTGAGATTTATAGTGTGAGACTGTTCAACTGGGGAAAGTTAAGTTACTAGTATTATCTCCTCTTATGTATAGAAAGAGGTTTTTTTGTATGCTGGAAGCCCTCATTAGAGGTGAACCTTTCTGTCTTTTCTTTGACAGCATTGTACAGATGATCAGAATATAAATAAAAACTTTTCTTTTCCTAAGAAAAAAAAAAGTCTCTCTCTGTCATAGCAAAATTCAAAGTCTCTCTAAGTCTCTCAATGAATTCTCACGATAGAATTTTTGTCTCCCTCATGAAGAATCTATCACGAAAAGGAATAAATTTAGATTGTCCCTTGTTAATAAAGCATACCCTGTTTTAGTGTGATTAATCCTTGACCTTCTTTATAGAGATGTTTTTTGAAATTTCATTGAAAAAAAGTACGTGAAAATATAGTAATTGAGATTTTTCATGCTTTTGAAAACCAATGCAACCCTATGGTAAATGAATAATACCGCTAATTCTATGCACGCGATCCATCTCCGTCACACCCTTTAAAGCCACGGGTATATATGTAGGGGATTCTAGAGCAACTCTAGAAACAACATCTAGAGATAGAAGTAAACAAATACCCTTTAAGACAAGATGCATGCCCATTAAAGTTTAAGTGAGGTACATTCTCCAGTGTGTGGTTTCAGATGAAACTCAAAAGCATGAGATATAATGGACATGAATTGAAAAGCAGTTGAAGTAGCAAGATGTGACTTAAAACTAATTCAAGACATAAGATTTCGAGAAATGATTAAAGAGGGTGTGAATCATATTCCAATAAGACCATATAAATTTACAAGAAGTAAAAAATAAATTGATATCCACATGGAATCAATTTGCAAAAGTCATATGTCAAAGCCGAGCTTATGTCGAAATCCTCAATGATGATTTTGATCAGATATATAAAAACACAAATTCTCACAAAAATCAATTGGACTCACTAGACATATTGACGAAAAAGAAAGTACAATTAGAAGAGATAACCAAAGACTTATATCTTTGCTGTATGGATAAGGCACAAAACAATGTAGCTTGTGTATGAAAAAAATTAATATGACAATTAGCTCTTGAAAGGTTAGAAGGAGAAGACTTCAGCTGTAGTACTAAAACAATAGAGGAAATATCCACCAACATTTGTGAGATACAAGAATCAAGATATTCCACATATCAAGGTGGTATCAAAATCACTTCCATACATAACTGCATCTTATAAGGCATTAAAAAAATGCTTCAGGTCAATAACGAACGCCCATAATTGGTGTTTCTCTCAAACGGTAGTCCTAATCACTTCACTTCTTAACACATGCCTAAATCCACTACAAGAAGCTTGTAAAGACTTACAAGTAGGATATTCCTGAAGTGGATCAAGATGTTGCAGTTATTGGATGATAAATTTGCACTAAATCTGCCCAAGCATATTTATAGTGCCATATATGTGGATATAATGAAAATGCAATGTGGCGATTCTACTAATAAGAGAAAATGGGTTGCAAGAAGTATTGGAGAATGTAATTACACTCACATTCAAAACAAAAAAGAAAAAGTACATACTTTTGTCAAGGGACACAAATAAACCAACAAACGGGAAATGGACAAACAAAATCAATAAAGCAGGTTTGAAGTTTGAAAAACAAGACATAATAAATATAACAAAACTGGCTCACTAAAAACATGTTCATACGTCTGCGAGATAAAGTATGGAAATAAGTAAGAGGAATACCTATGGGATTCTGTGCTCACCAATATGATGTAACCTCTATCTCTTCTACTTTGAATTCACATTCTTTAAAAGATTGATGAGGCTTGGAAAGTGGGATTTGATAAATCTTTTCCACATTCTTTCAGATTTATTGATGATATATGTCTTTTTAATGTACCAAGTGCTCTGGCATTTTTAAACAAGTTAGCAAATCTATCCAAGGAAAACCCTTCATGGATATATCCAACAAACTTTGTGGATATCAAACTAGAAACAAAAGACTTTGCCTAGAATGAGATATTTGGAACATGAGCAACATCCTAAGTACATAATTGTATGTCATGTCTCTCAAATTTGAAACATATTATATTATGAAGTATGACAAAAGAGAAAAGTTACCATTCAAAATAACAAAGTTCATATGGAAACAGTCGAATTGACCTAGCTCATATTCATATAAGACCATAATATCATAGATTCAACCACTTCTATACATATACAATGATGAAAGAGATGCAACAAACAAATTTATAAGCTAATAAAAGAATTCCTTACAAATTGTTTCTAAATACAATGACTGGTAAAAATAGTGGAAAATCACTATTGAAGAAATTAACAATGGCCGTATGTGACCCACAAAACAAAAAGCAACATTAGGTAAGCAAATAGGTTCTCATTAGGCTAACTACAAATTAGGTAGCCAATAATGACAATTAATGCGGTTTGATTATGAAATAACTCAACTCGTCTTAAATAATTGAAATATTCTACTATGAGGGATGGATGATGGGTACGCACATGCACACACACACGCACACGCACACGCACACGCACACGCACATGCACATGCACATGCACATGCACATGCACATGCATGGGTGCACGCACACATGCATGCACACACACACACATGTGCACACACACACAATGGTGTGTTTTGGGACATGGAAGAATTATACATTATGCTCCACACATGGTGGTATGACTATAGGATAACACAATATAATAGATATGAATGATGAAGTATGTAATGGCTCAAAATGGAAATATATACATTTCTCCGACAAATTATGGCAATGAATGATTGTAGTATGAGGTATAGTATGGCACATAAGAATGTTCATGGGCAATATTAGTACATATGAACACTATCATTCAAGGGCATAGTTAAGTACTATGCAGTACATGGCACAGGAGATAGTTAAAGTAGTGGATTATGCGGACATGGGCAAGAGTCATATAAGGGAAAAAAAGAAAAAGAAAAAAAAGGAAAAAAGAAAACCTATGTGGCACAATATATAGGCGATACATTATAATACACAAAGGATCTTTACAAAAGTGATGATGTGTACAAAAGAAATAGTCATCAATACAACTTGCATTTGCATGCGAATGCAAACATTGGGTGATAAGTGAAACGAACCGAGTGTAAGTCAGACCATCGAGCCAAGACGATATATAGCTTAGTCCTTGGCTGCCATCTATCACATCATTATTTGAGTTGTGGAGCTTTGAAGGCTAGAGGGAAGGATCCAATTGAGAGCCTTGAGGTGCGGTGAATCTGTGCACCATGTCTACTATAGATTAGCTTCACAACCATTAGTAGTTAATGCCACTACTGTGATGACAATTGATAGCACTTGAATGACAACAATTAGAAGGAGATGAACATAAGTATTTGGTCACCACGTGCTTGGGCTGGAGATCACAAAAAGGATTTGTAACACTGATAGAGATAACAAAAAGAAGAATAGTCAAGCGATAAGAAGGGAAGCACTGGCAACACGGAAGTCTACATGCGGAGATAAGGATCCATGATTTTCCATGATCTTGGTGGCCATAATACAAGCATGAAACGTATGCAATGTCACTCTGAGTGGCGGCTAAAGCAAGAGCTCACGTCTACGCCAATCTCTTGTATGATATTATCAATGGCAAGCGTGTGCCACAATCACCCTGATGGTGTAAAATCTTGCTGATTGGTTGCATACTCCAAGACAAAAAATGCCATGTGATTTAAGGCAGCACTTGGAATGATGCTCCTAGAGAGGATTCATAATGATAGAGAAGTCGATACCAAGGTAATTGGCTATAGCATGGTCGACCAATAGATCTATTCATTTGATGCAAAAGAAAACAATGAATAAAGTCTTGATGAAAGAATAACTAGGCAACACAAAGTCTTCATGAAAGAATGTTTGTTATGTACATGTATTTGTATGGCGGGCTTATGCAATCAAAATCTCTACACAGTGTAACGTCTAGGAATTATGGCAAGGTGTTTTCATGCAACACTATCTTTTACGGGTTTGATGCTCATGGTTCTAATGTGCCAATTTTAATGAAAGATAAAAAAATTATCACCTATGTGATTAACTACATGTGTTGGAGATTAGATTCAAAGTACGAGTGAATGTTAAATTACACAGCGCAGTGGAACAGAAAGTGAACAAAGAATAGAGAGTACACAGCAAACTCGAGAGGAATAAAATTTTCCTTCAATATTAATGTAGCACAGGTGATGGCTCCGTCCACCCATGCGCTCCCACAGTGGAGCTTAGATGGCGATTTAGACAGATACTAGGTGAAGAGCTACTAGCTGGAAGATCTGATCTGATCTGAATTGATCTGATACAATGGATTGGGGAGGTCGCCTCTTTATAGCTATGAGGGCAGTAGTCAGATCAACCTAGTCGGTGGAGCCGACTAGTCAACCTAGTCGGTGGAACTGACTAGTCATCCATGGAATATTCAAGGAATATTCCCTATACTATCACCTCGGGGTCTCTCACTGGCCCCCCTGGGAGCCCCCAGTTGGGGGTCACCAACTGGCCCCCAGGCCCCAACAAGAATAAGGGGCTCCCACACAATCACCTTTCTACCATCAACGGTCTCACACAATCACCTTTCTACCATGCAAGTCAGGATCCATCCAGTGTCTCGGGCTCACACATGGCTTCTCCTCATATGGGGCCTTACAACTTGAGCACCTTGGAGCACTGGTGGTTACCAGGAGGGTGGGGCATTGAGCATATCTAACACTCCCCCTCAATGTCCACCTGTAGGTGAACTACCTTCTTGGCCCAATGCCGAGTCTCTGAAGATGATCCTTCCCGAGTGCCTTGGTGAAGATATCTGCTCCATTTTGCTCTGTTGGATAGTAGACCAATTCCACTATCCCATCCTTGATCAAATCACACACATAGTGATACTGGATCTCTATATGTTTTGTGCGTGCATGAAACACTAGATTTTTAGCAATGGCCATGCAACTTTGATTGTTGCATCTCAGCACAGTTGCCTCATCCTCTTGCACTCCCATGTGCCATAAGATGCTCCTCAGCCACACTGCTTCACAAGTGGCAAAACATGCTGCCTTGTACTCAGCCTCGGTAGAAGACAATGCCACTGTTGGTTGTTTCTTACTGATTCAAGAGAAGATACCTGAACCTAAAGAGAAACAATATCCAGAAACTGATTTCCTAGAATCAACATCTCTAGCCCAATCCGAGTCACAATGACCAGCCAAGGAAGTGCCTGTACCATAAGTGATGCCATAATCAAGAGTGCCCTTCACATACCTGAGCACCCGCATCCCTGCATTCCAATGATTCTCCCGGGGCTTATTGGAGAACCTGCTCAAAATGCCAGCAGCAAAATTGATGTCCGGTCTGGTGTTGCACAGATAGATGAGACTATCGACCAACTTCATATACCTTCTGATGTCTGCTAGTGGTGAGGCATCCTCCATAGACAACCTCGCATTTACCTCCATAGGTGTAGCTATCTCCTTGCCCTCAGACATACCAAATGCCTTCAAGATCTCCCTTGCATATTTTTGCTGGTGTTGAGAGATGAAGATCTTGCCTGGCTCTTGCCAGACTTCAATCCCCAAACAATAGTGCATCAAGCCTAAGTCTGTCATCTCAAACTCAGTGCTCAACGCCTTTCTTGTCTGCTGGATCATGTCTTCATAGAGTCACCTCTAATGAGGAGATCATCCACATATAGAACAATAATAGCAGATTTTCCACCTTTCCTGTACACATACAAGTTAGCATCTGAGGCACATCTTTTGAGTTTAATTTATGAAAAAATTTGTCTATCCATTGGTACCATGCTCTTGGGGTCTGTTTTAGCCCGTACAAAGCCTTCTTGAGCTTATATACCTTGTTCTCAGAATGGGGGGCCTCAAACGCTGGTGGCTGAGCCACGTACACCTCCTCCTTGAGGTCACCATTCAAGAATGTTGATTTAACATCCATTTGATAAACTGGCCACTTTTTGTGAGAGCAGCCACTAATAGTACTGTGCAAATAGTGGTCATTTTGGCAGTCAGAGCGAAAGATTCCTGAAAATCAAATCCTTCAACTTGCAAAAATCCTTGTGCAACCAATCTGGCTTTGTACTTTTCCAAAGTCCCATCGGCCTTGTACTTTACCTTCCAAACCCACTTGGTGCCAATAACCTTTCTGTTAGGTGGTCGATCTACCAACTCCCAAGTTTCATTCTTCATGATGATGTCATATTCTACTTGCATAGCGTTTTTCCAATCTTAGTCTACAAGTGCTTCCTCCAAACTCACAGGCCCCTTTACTTCTGCAATAATCTCAGCCATCAAGGCCATATTGACTATGTGAGCAAAAGCCCTCCTTTGCTTCGTGATTCTCTGAGACCACCTTGGTCCATCTGCATGCTGCTCAATAGACATAGGCATCTGGTTATCACAGTCATAGAGTTGCCTTACCCATCACGGCAATGGCTTTTCCGGTGGTGTAACAACAGGTTGGTGACTTATACCTTCATCATCTGATATTTCCTCCTCCTTTATAGCTCCTGGGACAGGTCCATAGTGAATTACCTCTTTGCTTGATGATAAAATGGAAGAGCTCTTCTCTACCTCCACTGCATGTGGCTGCTGCTTGAACACCACATCGCGGCTTGCTACGATCTTCGCTGCCTCTCGGTCATACAACTTATAGGCTTTCTTCTCATGACAATAGCCTAAAAAGATACATTTGGTGCTTTTTGGTTGTAGCTTGTTTCTCTCTTTGTCTAGTACATGCGCATAGCATTCACACCCAAACGTTCTAAAATGGGAGACAGATGGCTTCTTACCATTGTAAGCCTCATGTGGTGTTTTGCCTTTGAGTGCCTTTGTATAGTTGCGATTAAGGATGTAAACTGCAGTATTGACAGCCTCAGCCCAAAAGTGGTTTGGCAATCCAACACCTTTCAACATACACCTCCCCATCTCCACGGTGGTCCGCATTCGGCGTTCAACAACTGAATTTCGCTGAGGCGTATGTGGTGTTGTTGTTTGTCACTTGATCCCTTTGCTCTGGCAAAAATCTCCAAACTTTGTAGAAACAAACTCACCACCACCATCCGATCTAATTTTCTTCACTTTTCTCCCTATTTTATTTTCAACAAGGTGTAGCCATTCTTTCAATTTAGCAAAAGCTTGAGCCTTTTCACGAAGAAAGTACACCCACATCTTCCTACTATAGTCGTTAACAATTTATAAAAAATAGGAAGATCCCCCCAAGGCCTGTGTAGGCATCTTACCGCACAAGTCAACATGCACCAACTCTAGAGGAGCGTTTACTCTATTCTTGCTTTCTAGTGGGAATGCCTTTCTCTGTTGCTTGACCATCATGCAAGCTTCACACGGTTCTTTGATTTCTGCTACTACGGGTAAGTGAGCAAACATATCTTGCTTCTGCATCTCCTTCATCACTACAAATTCGATGTGCCTGAATCTTTCGTGCCAAAGGGTGCCCGCTCTAGCGGTGGCTGTAAGAGCACTTAGCTCATACAGGTTGTTCCTCCTTACTCTTGTGCCAACAAGATTGCCAGCACTATCCAAAATTTTTGCTCCTGTCTTGTTGAACCTCACCTCATGGTCATGGTCAGTTATGGAAGCAACTGATAGCAAATTTCTCTTGATTTGTGGAACATACAACACATTAGATAATTTCTTAACATCTCCATTTACAGAAATAAATGAAACCGTACCTATACCCTCAACAAGGCATTTTACGTTATTACCAACCGTCACGGTGATGGGTTCCTGTAGAGGCTGCATGGAATAATATAGACCCTTCTTGCAGGTCATGTGATGGGAGGCACCACTATCCAACACCCATGAATTAGTGGTTGAAGCTTCTTGAACTGAGGAACACTCTTCCCCAATGGCCAGAAATAGATCCAACTCTGCTTCCACTATGTTAGCTATCTCTTTCCCTTTATCTGTCTTCTTCAGGGTACCATTCTTTTCATCTGCTTTCTTGACCTGGCAATCTGCAATCACATGGCCCTTCTTCTTGTAGTAGAAGCATTCTCCCTGAAACTTCTTCTTGCCACCCTTCTTCTTTTTGTCACCACTAGTAGAGGACTCACCTTTGGTGGAGGAACCACCTTTGCCTTTCACAGTGGCAGAGAACGTAGCATCCCCATTGCTGCCTCCATCTCGAGCTTTAAGCCTCAATTCCTCCTCCATAAGTAAAGCATAGAACTCCTCAAATGACAATGGTTGGGGTCTCACCTGAGTGTTAAGCGCTGTTACCAGTCCATCAAACCTTGGTGGACATATATCCGGAGACACCATCGAGCTAGCTCTTCGCTAGTCTTTTGTATCCTAGCACCAGCCATCTGGTCTCAACGGTCTCATTGATAGACCTCATCTCACATGCAAAAGTCAGGATCCATTCAATGTCTCGGGCTCACACATGGCTTCTCCTCATATGGGGGCCTTACAACTTGAGCACCTTGGAGCATTGGTGGTTACCAGGAGGGTGCGGCATTGAGCATATCTAACAGTGAATGCAATACTAGTCTTGGGGAAGATTGATAGCATATAGTAAGACTCACAACTAAATACAAAGCTCATTGATTGGGTTCACCATTGCTTAGAATAAGGGGATCACAAGCATAAGTGAGCTTTGCCATGGCTACAATCAATAGAGCCCATAAAAGAACTTGTCAACAAATGATTGATTAGTAGAAATAGCATACTAGGCAACACAAGGTATTACAAAGATTGCATATTGCCAAACTTAAGTGCTCAATGTAAGCATACAACGGCATTCTAATACATGTTTCTAGACTTTTACCTTCCCATGGTGAGCACAAGGTTAGTGTATTGCAATGTGGACATCAAACGAGTCAAGGAAGAAGACACGAGAGGTGCGCTTGGAATATACTTTGACTAAGTCAGGTAAGCATCAATACTATACCTCCTTACTACCTAAATAGAAAAGGCCAGTAAGAGCAATATGGGAGAGGACATATACATAGATTTTAGTGTTAATGAAAGTATACATTTTAAAACGTAATAAGAATGGCTCCTTAGAAAAGGCCAGTAAGAGCTATATGTGGAGAGGCTGTATACATAGCTTTTAGTGGTAATCAAACTATACATTTATAAGGATGGCCCCATATAAGCATACACCTATGCAAAACTTGTTGAGAGACCACGCTCAACATCATGTGATTACATGTGTATAACACTAACACATATAAAGTGCTATAAAGGAAAGGGTTAGATGCCCTAACCTTAACCCTAACCCTAACCCTAAATGGGTTTGTATATATTCTACATTTTCAACTAAATCTAGTGTACAATTAGTCATTTGTGGTGTGCTCTCTAGCTGTGCCCTCTCTCCTCATGTCCACTCTTCTCCTCTCCCCTCTTCATATTTTGTCATGGTATTAGAGCGTGGTTTTGCCTTCTACTGAGGCATTGAGATCATCATGTGAGAGTGAGAGTGATTGAGAGATTGATTGTTCCATTCACTTCCATAGAGTGATATAAAATTTCCATCCATTGGTGAGAGAATTACGTCCATGAGAGTTGAAGATTTCTGTTCACTTGTTTTTTAAAGAGGTCTAGTGATTGAAAGAGAGAGACTTCCGTTCTTTGAGAACATTTTTCATCCATTTTTGCGAGAGATTTGAGATATCTCCTTTCTCTTATTGTGAGTTCTATTGAGGGAGAGAGGTTAAGCATTCATAGAGAGAGTTTCTACTCGTTGATGGAAGAGAGAAAGAACTCTATGTCTACAACCTCCTAAGTCATCGTGTCCAAGCTGCAAGAGAGGCAGTTCCTATCTACATACAACCAAGAAGGCCAAGCTTCTACTAGCTAGAACTACTACAAAGCAAAGGCTCTAAAATAGCTCCAGCAAGAAGGTAGCCATGACTGACAAAATCACCTCACCTCCAACATTGTCTACCTCTATGTAAAGCTCTACCTTCACGGCAGTGGCTCCTGCACCCACACATCTCCTATAACTAAGCAAGCTACAACGAGTCCTTTTCCCTACATGCAAAGCCAAAACCACATCCTACAAACAACAAGCACCTCTACATAGATTGTTGATGGAACCCGAGGCATGTAGTGGTTGTAGATCGTCAATTGGATACCCCACGAACATCAGCAGTTGGGAGTCTTATGTATGCTATGATAGCTACTAGACTAGACATTGCATTTGCAATGGGAGTTGTTAGCCGCGGTAATCCAAGAAAGAGGCATTGGGAGGTAGTTAAATGCATCATGTGGTACATGAAGGGTACCAAGGAGATGTGCATTTGCTTTGGCAGAGGAGAGATGCGTGTACTTGGGTACACAGATTTAGACTATGTAGGGCATGTGGATATCAGGAAATCCACTTGTGGTTATGTGTTCACCTTTGCAGCAAGTGGTGCAGTGTCATGGATGTCTTGTGCACAAAAGTGCATTGCTTTGTCTACCATAGAGGCCAAGTATGTTGTAGCCATAGAGGGTTGCAATAAGGAGGCTATATGGCTTGATCGGTTAGTGGGAGACTTGGGGATTCATACAAGTGTACAGACATTGCATAGTAATTCCATGGGTGCTTTTCTTAGCTTAGCACAGAATTCGGTCTTTCATGTAAAGACCAAACACATTGAGGTCAGAGCTTGTCAAGGTTCATATAGATGATAACCCTATAGATATGTTGACAAAGTGTCTACCTAGTCAGCGCGGTTTGAGTATTGTCATGTATTGATGGGCATTGGATAGTATGCTCACTAGTTGTTCTTACTTAAAGGCACATTGGCCTTTAAGTGAGAGGTTGTGGGGGTTAAATGCCACTGTACTTTAACCCTAGTTATATGCAATACTCAAACACATATAAATGAATGAAAAAGAAAATTAGGGTGTTTTGCACCCACCAAAACTTGTGTGGCTCTCTTTTGGCTCTCCCTCTCTCTCACCCTCTTCTGTTCCAATTCCATTGAGAGCACTCTCATTGGACAATTTCAAAAGTAATACTAATGAACCTTATGAAGAAACAATAATTTTTATAGCCTAAAAGGCATTTGTGTATGTGTCAATATATCCAAGGTTTTAGGAATTATGGTTTTATCAATCATTATAATCATGTTATTAACATTGTGTGAGATTGCGATTTGATTTAGAATTGCTTTCTTCAAAAGATGTTGCCATAACTCAATAGCATATCTCCAATAACAGAGAAAGCAAAAAGAATGTTGATAGGTTTTTGCATGACTACAATTCTATCCATGCTTATCTTAATTCTTATCCTAATGATTTCATGGGGATTTGGTTATTTTTTCAAATTGTGGGGCTCATTGTTATAGATACTAGTTATAGAGCCAAACCATCCTAGTGAAGCTATTAATACACTTTCTTAACATTGAGAGGGTTCAACATATGTTTGGGTGTAAATCCATAGCAAAATTAACAACATGGCATGCTACTCATCATTCCACTATAGTAATTTGAGGATTCATGTTGATTGAGCTACATGGAAGAACATAGACAACATTTGGATGAATATTTTGGACTACACTCAACATCTTATAAACATGTCCAGTAGATTTAGTGAACTACAAAAAATATCCATGCTTTACCTATAGTTAATTAGTCCAAGGGACCAGTGATGACCATTTTTGAGAAGGCAACACCTTCAACCTGAGACATCCATTGTAAGCCTGAGAAAATCTAGGTGGCATCCAAAATGGCTAAGGATTGAAGGGCAATGCTCCTATAGTAGAGATTCTTCCTAAACCGACCCTATCTCCAAGTAACCAAGGCATACGAGGTAGTTTGTAATATGAAGGTAAGCTTGACCATGGTTGAGCTTTTACAATTAGCCCCTTACTACTACTAGAAATTCTTGGTGAAGCACCTTAGTATAGATCAATTGGCAAATGCACTAGTGGGCAACCACACTGGTAATTGACACTCCCATAGTTGACAAGATGGTCGTGGACATCACGGTGAGATTAAGAAGTGGAAAATTTCTAGAGCTCATCGTGGATGGTGGCTCAAGAGTGAACATCATCTCATTGAGACCTTAGTAAAGTTGTTGAGATTAAAGAATCTAGAACCATCTCCCATGTGAGTACATAAGGTGGACTAGAGACCCATGGATCCCAAAAGCATGTGTTCTAATGAATCAACTGCAAATACACTGACTATGCCAAGTGAAATCTCTGAACCGTCGGTGAAGATAGAACTGCAATATATAAAATATGATCTATATTACAAGGCTTGTGGCAATGATGCCGGGAATAGCCAAGAGGCTTTACAAGGCTGAAATGATGTGCACGATGCCATGAGATAGCCGAATAGGCTTTATAATGGTGACATGTGTGGAAATCAGCTGCTATCTTCCCACTGAAACAATCTGCAATGCCTCTGTACTCTCTGAAGTCTGCTCACTGAACTGATGAACGTAAGGTTTCAGGTAATGTAATGATGTGAAACCGTATGTGAGCGTATGGGCTGACTCCAAGTAGGTACTAGTCGGGAATTTTGGGCATGGCTTAGATTGGCAACTTGGGGAAATTCAAAGTGTCTCCTCTATGGCGATCTAGTCTACTCTGATCTAGATCTAGACCAAACGTCGATCGATGAAAGAACAACAAATAATTCCTTTTCTTTTGTTCATTTTAAGTGCTAGGTCAGATGTGTAGATGTAGAGGTGAATGTGCATGAAGGAAGTGGTTTTGTTGGCAAGGCTCAAATGTGAGTGTAACTTGCATCGAAATGTGCATGCGATGTGACGAGCGCGTAGAGCACAAAAAAATGAGTGACTTTCCTTTTTAGAGCGCCCTCAAATTCTTCTTGGATCAAGAGATACGACTTGATCTAGGTGGAGGGGCAAAAGGAGTGCAAACGGTGCTCAATGATGATGTGTCACTGTGGGTCACATGTAGTGTGATGTGGCATTGTGCCTAGCAAGAGGTGTGCTAGTGGAGCCCTGTGCTGAGGTGGCAAGATGGTCACATGAGGTGACTGTGGAGCACTGTGTGTGCCTGCAAAGGTCAATGCTGATTGGACAACTGAGGTGGCACAGATGATGATGTCAGCAGATGATGTAGCAATGCTGATGTGGCAGATGACATGGCAGATGACGTGTCCTTGATAACATGGCAGATGATGTGGTAGTGATGACATGGTAGTTATGACATGGCAGATGATGTGGCAGTTATGATGTGGCAGTCGATGATGATGTGGTAGATAAGGTGACGTGGCTGATAAGGATTGCCACATGGCAGTGAACAAATCCAGGGTCAACTGACCTAACGCGGGAAGGGCCTATCCGCCACGTGTCGTTCTACTAACCAACATATAGAATTGAAACTAACCACAATTAGAGACCCATCCATTGGCCACGTGTTGCAAGGAGGGTTGCTGGAATCTTTAAGATTCTAAAGGAATCTCAGCGATTCCGTCTCCGAAGCAGAGGCTTGAAGTGAAGAAAGATGACGCTGAGGGTCGTGCAGGGGCCCGTGAGCTTGTGAGTCATTGAACCTTTGTCAGTGGGAGCCTGTGCTGCTGCATTAAAGCCTCCGAAATCTCAATCAGGTTCTAGTAAAAGCAACAGAAACCGGTTGCAAATGCGGGATCAAATGGAAGCATTCCAAAACCATTTGTTTGAAAGGCAACTGCATTGGGCACTGCGGTAGCGGCAGTTGCTACACAGTAAGCTTGGAGGAGAAGGAGCTTGGAGCCGCGAGCTATGCTTAGCGGAGAAGGAGCTTGGAGGCGCTAGCTGCCCGTGAGCTTTGGGCACTGAGCAGGCCTTAGAGGCTGGAGAGAGCCATAGAGCTGCGACTCTTTGGTTGCTAGAGGGGTCGAAGCTATCGTGAAGCTTGGCTATGGAAGGAGGCTAAGGTCGCTCCTCCGATTAAGGTCTCGAAGCCTTTGTTATCTTGTTTTTGGTAGCTCGTATGATACCACAGATGCTTTGTGGACATGGGCGAGGCAGTAGCAATCGTTGAAGCATGTTGGCTGTGCTATGGAGATGCAAGCATGTATATGGAGTTGTAGTAGAAAGTGTTTTCGTCAAAGGCTCTAGAGTCCACAAATACATGGAGAAGTTACGTATGAAGCAGCCCGTGGATGGATAAGGTTTTGCGTTTCCTTGGACATTGAGTCGAGGGAGCTAAAGCGACTGATGACCGAATAGAAAACAAAAATTTCTTTCATATGATAGATAACCTTCTATCCAAGTGTTTTTTCAAATCAACTTTCTAGTTTGTTGAACATATATAATTATCGCCGCAAAAGCATGTAGATTGGGCTACCTTACTCTTAACGACAAGATTGAGACTCTACGTGGCATCGATTAGATAATATCTTCATCTCTGAAGATTGACTACGCTTGCAACAACGATCCTGCGCTCTTGGTTTTCTTGGATATGACCGGCGGATGTTGGGTCTCCTCTTCATCTAAACTTTTGTGGAATCATCTAGCTAAAAAAGTTTTCTTGTGTTTGATGAAGCCATAGTTGTAGAAGCTGGGAGGCTTTGGAGTTACAAGAGCCTCACTTAGATTATGGCAGAGATTGAAGGCGTTGCTTGTGCATCAAGATAGGAGTCGGCTCCTTATCTCACATAATTTCTCACACAAGAAGTCTCTCACTCGATTCTTTTTCTCTCAGAGGCACTCTTGAACTCTCCCTATTTTCCTCTCAAAGCATCTCGCTCTCACAATCTCTCAACGGAATGAAATGAATAATGAATCTCTATCTCTCTCAAGAATGACGGAAATATCTCACCAAATGGACGGAAATTCTCTCAATGAAAGAGAATGAAAATGAACTTGCAATCACTCAAGAACTCTCGATCTCTCGATTTCTCAATCACTCTCACAAGAAGGATGGCGCCTCAGCAGAAGGCAAAACAAAGCTCTGATACCATGACAAAATATGAAGAGGGGAGAGGAGAAGAGTGGAGATGAAGTGAGAGGGCACAGCTAGAGAGCACACCACAAATGACTAATTGTACACTAGATTTAGTTGAAAAAATAGAATATATATACAAACCCAGTTAGGGTTAGGGTTAGGGGATCTAACCCTTTCCGTTATAGCACTCTATAAGGTTAGTGCTATGCACATATGATCACGTGATGGTGCTATGCGCACATGATCACATGATGTTGAGTGTGAACTCTCAACAGTTTTTGTGTTTGACCACTTTGGTCATTCTACCTCTTTCAACATTCTCTTTCATGACATTAATTGCATTTTATACCTCTTGCAGAATTTCCTCTTCCTTGGAAATTTATTATAATTGAGGGATTGCCTCGATGTCAAAAATTTCCTCTTTGATGTTGTTGGCTAACTTGATTTCTATTTTGTATTTGAGTAGTTGATGTGATGATTTACATCTTTCTCTACTTTAAGTTTGAGGTAGTGAATTCTTTCTCAATTGTTTGGTCATCTTTGGGATGGACTTCTTCTATTCTAAATTCTTCCACCAAGTAAGAGTATTTGCAATTTTTAAAGTGTTGGTACTTACTTTAGAATTGCAATACTCTGAACTAGGTTCTCATAACCTCCTCCAAGTTTGTTGAGGGATTATTTCTTCATATTTCATTCTCACCAATGGCAAAAAGCTAAGTATTAGTGTCTTTGACTCTCAGTACATAGACATGTCTTGATTCATTGCTATGCTAAAAAATTGATTCCTTAATGCCAAGATCCTATAGATATTCTTTGATTCATAAAAAAATGTAAACACACCCTAAGTTTCTTTGATATCTTTCTTAGATTCCATTGACAAGTATAATAACTTGTACATTCTACTTTATCAAATGATAGGCATATTTGTCCCTTTTATCCCATTTTGACTTTCTTTGGCAATGGCTAGACCTATAACAAAATTTTCAAGTATACGATCGACATATTATAATAGAATAAGGATTGTTTCTAGATTTGTTGAAGACTCAAGGTTGATGGTGCTTGACATATCACGATTTCAATGTCAATTGACTGAGTTACAAGTGGAATAGCTAAAAAGTTGATATTGGCTATTCTATTTTTGTGAATTTTTTTGACATATCTTTGGAGATGATGCCTTAAACTTGTTGAATATGATGGTGAAATATAAGCTAAAATTTTGATCGAAATCTGAGACAAAACAGGCCCAAAATGCCTAAAAAAGTGTCGATTAATAGATTCTTTAATTGAACTTTACAATGACATCCAAAGATGGCCAAAATAGAATGAAAATAATTCCAAAAGGTTCCATTTTATACACTTCAAGTCTAGTCGAAACGGCACTCAAAATAGAGACCAAATGAGCAATATATAATGCCCTAAATTTTAATTTTTACAAGCTTTTAAAGCACATTGATTTGGGCACCAAATGCCACCACTTTGACTAAAATTTCAGCATGACAATGGTGTTTGAATCAGCCCATAAGGTAGGCCTTTATTGTGTTTGATCATCAACTTATGGCTCAAACTAGCTTATCCACCCACTAAAACTACTGTCAAAGAAGCGTGAAAATCGGAGGTAGTCATACAGGCATGAAATAACTTTGATGACATGGTATTAAACTTGATATACAAGGGGTGTTCTAGTGAAGCATTGTGATGATGTGGCATAGGGTGTCATATGTAGTAAGAGATAGTGTTCCTACAGTGAGATGTGTGTCTAATAAGCACTGATGATGTATGGCACTTTGTACTAACTAACATGGCATGTGATAATGTGGAAATGTATTGACATGGCTTGGGTGTTAACATGGCCGTGTGCTAATGGGGCCATCATGTTGACGTGGTATAGTATTGACATGGCTTGCATGTTAAATGCTAGAGTGCTGATTTTGGCTTGTGTTGACTATAGTTGGCTACCTTTGGATTGTGGGTGTGTAGATAGGGTTAAAATAGCTATGATTGCTATTGCATATATAGAGCTAGTAGCTAGACCTAGACATGTGGCACATGAAATATAGTGTAGTAGTGGTGACTAAGACACATGACAAGTGTACAGGGAATTGTCGTGAAGGCTAGAGATTTAAAGCGGCTTGTGTAGATAGTGCGCAATGCAATGTAGGTAGTAATGCAAGAAGTGGCATAAGAAATGGAAATGTGAGAAGTGGGCATGATGATTATGGCATGGACATGTCTCACATGGAGGGTCACATATGGTACTAGCCGGTGGCGCATGGTAGCCAGTCAATTGCGATACAATGTATTGCAATGCTTGTTGTTGGATGGACCGCATTGATGAAGATATTAATTGGTGAAGAATCCAATGGAATACATAACAATTTTTTCATAAGGTTTCCTCCAACTAGAGGAGTTGTTTTCATTGTTGTTCCACTACACCCTACATCTTGGAAAGATCGAGGCCATGGCATGCATCAAATTATGGAAAGAAAGCTGTTTGCATCCCGATAAGTTCATTGATTTAGTGCTAATGTAACAAAGAAGATGGCTTTGTACCTAATATGCAAAGGATGAGGACCAAAGGGATCGGAGAGCAAGTAGTGAAAATCAACATGAAATGAATGTTAGGCACAACAAAGGATGCAAGAGCCATTGAGAGCAATGATATTAGCAAAGGAAGAGAAGAATGGATGGCAAGAACAATCATAGAACTTAATATAGCTTCTAAAGGGGTGATAGAGATCATATAAATCAGCAAAAGATTTCCCAAACAAGCATTCAAACCCTTCTCACAACACAAGGGAGGTTTTGCATGGGAGTACACAGACCCATGATATGCATTCGTATTCATGGATGAGTATAAGAGGTACAACTAGACCACCCTACCTAAAAGAGATAGTGAAGACCACTTTTATCATTGAATGGAGGGCATACTCAATAAAGTGATGCAATTTGGGTTGAAAATGTGCCTTCAACGTTATAAATGTTCATAGTGGAAACATACATCAATGAATTTCTAGCAATCTTTCTAGATGAATATTTTAGTATGATAACATGAAGCCAATGCACTTGGATTGTCTAGGAAAGGCGTTCTAGAAATGCAAGGAAAATCAAATCTCCTTTAATCCATATAAATGTATGTTTTGTGTCTTTTCATGATGTTGTTGGGCATACCAGTTTGAATGAAGATAAAAAATTGATGCCTCATTAGGTATTTTTACTATGATTGGTTCCATTAGATGACAAAAGGCTCCATAATCATGACATTGGGGAAACACATGTCAGAATTGTGATGGCTTTAAGTACATACATATAGCAAAATGAACATAGTCAATAATACGGAGAAGCTATAGAATGTGAAAGTTTATAGATTAACTGAGCAACTTATCCAACAGAAGCAGTCAAGATTGGATTCTCACATATAAGGGAATGGGCCAAGGCCATTTTTTGAGAAATGATGACTTGTGATTTACGGTCTCAATAGATTAAGGTAGGGCGAGTAAGAAGTCGCGGGGGGGGGGGGGACGGGGGGGGCTAGTAGTCAGTGAAGTCGAGCAGACACAAGGAGATGCATAGTTGCAGAGGGAGGGGGGTTTAGGTGTAGTTAAAGAGAGAAGTTAAGTTAGTTAGAGAGTGTAGGTAGGGGGAAGTAAGGGATAGGAAGGTAGCTAACGGTTGTAGTTAGGGAGTGTAGCTAAGGTAATGAAGATTAAAAGAAAAAGTAGAGAGAAGGGGGTATTGAGAGAATAAATAGGGAGAGAGGAATAAGGGAATAAATAAAGAGGAGGGAATTAGAGAGAGGGGGTGAAAAGAGAAAGAGAGAGGGAGTAAGAGTGAGAGAGATGAAATGATAGATAGATAGAGCAGACATAAAGAAAGAGAGAGGGGAGGATAGAGCATAAATGGATAGACTAGCTGAAGGGAGGGAAGGAAATTAAGGGAAAAATTAATGAGTAGAGATAGGGTGTGAAGGATCAAAGATAAGGTATTAAGGGGAAGAATGTGTGTGTTTAAGAAGTACCATTTAAGGAGTGGATGAAGCGTGGAAGAGAGGATATAAAGAGAGAGAGGGGGGAGGAGAGACGATCAATGGAGAGAATAAGTGAAGAGAGCAGAAGGAGATTAAGGCAAAATTTAGTGAGAAGAGAGATAGGGAAGAGATAAGGTGTTAAGGGTAAGAATGCGCGCGAGCGTGCGCGTGTGTGTATGTGTGTGTGAAGAGAGAGAGTGTGTGAAGAGAGAGAGAGAGAGAGAGAGAGAGAGAGACGATATAAAGAGAGAGAGGGGGGAGGAGAGAGGATCAATGGAGAGAATAAGTGAAGAGAGTGGAAGGAAATTAAGGGAAAAATTAGTGAGAATAGAGATAGGGAAGAGATAAGGTGTTAAGAGGAAGAATGCGTGCACGTGTGTGTGTGCATGTGAGTGAAGAGAGAGAGAGAGAGAGAGAGAGAGAGAGAGAGAGAGGCTCCATACAAATCCTAAATATAGATAAGACATGGGATAGAAGCTTTCAAGGCCAAGGCTTTTGTGTGGATAAAAAACAATTTATCTTTTTGCACAAAAAGAAGAAGAAAATAAGACCAGAACAAAACTTTGGACCTAATGAAGAGAAACACACACTCTCATTCTCCCAAAATGCGGTTTTCTAGTCCACCTCAATCACAAGATAATTTGGATCTATTAAGAGTGTGATCATTTTTAGTACTCTGTCACATTGAAGCAGCAAGGACTCTTGCAAAGTTTACACTGGGCATCCTCACCCCAAAAAGTTGCCTTCATTGCAGAACTTAAATAGTCTTACCACGAAACCAGATGCACAATTTTAAACATCTTAACAAAGTAATATCAACTGTCATTCCATAATGTAACCAAATGAAAATCCAAAACTAATGTCAAGTATCTTTCCATAACGTAACCAAATGAAAATCCGATAACAACAGTCAACGATCTTTCAATTGAGAGACGCCAAGATCGTTTAAGCAACTAATACAAACGAGCTTGTTATCCCCTTCAAATTCAAGCTACTGAGATTTACAAATCCACTGTCTGCGTCTCCCCTTTGCCCTCACTGGAAGTAGAAGCCAGACCACATTTCGATTTTGTCTCCAGTATGTTAAAGCTCGTAGACCTCCTTGATAGGCCTCTATCCTCTTCCGGAGATACGCTTCTCTCGACCTTGTTGAAGCTTGCCGAAGTCCTTAAAAGATTTCGGATGGGATATTCATTAATCAGGCTGTTCGGATTCACATCCACTGACTGAGGCTTAAGGATATGTAGGTGCTCGGAAACGCTGAAATCATCGAACCAACCATGGCTGCGATAAACATAAGACGTTGCTTGCTCGGGTCGGTATTGTGGGTCCGTAAAAAGTTCGTTTATCGGGTAGAGCCGAGATTGCCATCACGGATGGAGCACACAGAAGGAAGGAGAATGGGGTTACTCGGGAAAGGAAGTGGAGCCCTGCAGTCTGCAGAGTTATCAACAAGCGCGGGAGTAATTGGATGGAGTAGATTTCTAGCTCAGAAGCGTAGAATTAATAAGGACATGGCGACAAATTTATGGATTTGCTTGCAGAGCTTTCTGCACAAAAGCCTTATCGGAAACGACGATTGGGGGCAGGATATTCTGCGATCAAGAGGATATGCGGTCGAAAATCTAGAGGCGTGCATGTCTCCCACTCCCATGGGCGACGTTCTCAAGAATCTACCCTTCAACTTCGATTGTCTCGATGGCGCACTTACCGTACATCGTCTCTTTCACCCGTATGAAATCCCTTCGTTAGTTTCCAAATTCCGTCAACAATTGTGCAATCTGCGAACCCCTGCATGCCATCAATGATCCCGGAATTGTTTGCATTATTGGCCTACAGACATCATCTTATAATTACAGCCCTCCTCTGTGGTTACCCTCCATTGCCAATCCCCCGTCGTCCTGATGCATCAACACAATTAGCTAAAAGGATGTTTAGCGGCAGTTTTGGGCGGTCCCCTCGTATCCATACATGCGCAACCGCAGGAATCATTGAGGGGTGACAGCTTAAAGAAAATGCAGGCAACAATTCTCCGGAAAGTTGGATGACCAGAGCTCAAAGGGGACGATTCTGGCGACAATTCCTCGGGAAAATCGACGAGTCCACTGAGCGGTTACCTTTCACAGCTTTCTCAGGCATGTATCCGTGCTCTTTATCGCGCACTTTCTCCTCCAATTTGTCAACGTGCGCACTCACTCGCCTGATCGCTTCGAAACAAAGACATCATCTCCTCTCCTTTCTCAAAAGACTCATCGTTTCTATTACCTATCTAATCTAATAATTCTCAAAAGACTGATCGTTTCTAGTCTAATTCTCAAAAGACACATCGTTTCTATCTCCCTTCGGAGGTCTCCCACCATTAAATCTTGACCGTCCGATCAAAAGCAATTCCTATGCAAACTTGTAACCACAATTAGACATCAATGGGAAGGCAAGCTTCAAAACCCATGCACAATTGTTATCCATGCCATTCCACAAAAGTCATCCAAAACATCCGAGGAGCTCTTAATTTCTTTATGGGTATAGAGTAAGTCTAGAAAATCATATAGAGTGTCCTAGATTTATTGTCTCAAATAATGTATCATGTATACAAGCCATCAATGAATTCCCCTCTTTTTCAATGCAATCTCCTCCAAGCGTAGGAGTAATTTTCCAGCCTTAATAGTTAGAACCTATTCTCATAGAATAAACTACCATGATTTCGAGCATAGTAGTAATCTGCCAGAATTAATAGTTAACAACTAATCTCATATAATAAACCACCACTTTCTTAGATATACTATTGTACAAAACCATGTATGTCATGCAATTTATGTCCTTAGGCTTGTAAAATAAAAAATTCCTTACCAACAAGTTTTTTCAAGACTTTGAAAATGAGTATATCGGTACTTATTTCTAGGCAATTGCAGTAAACTCATGCACCAATTTGTCATACCAA